>NC_069500.1:1157535948-1157813448 GCF_027579735.1 Bombina bombina | reverse complement strand
TGTGTATTTACTGTAAATATTTCACATTCCTAATGATTATATATAGGTATAAGTTTATACAGATATATGTAGGAATATCTATTTATAAATACTTAGAAAATATTCCCTTATGTGCAGAACGTTGGAATGTGAAACATTTACAGTAAATATACAGTATAACACTTTATTAAATATTAAATATATAGGTATAAATATATATTGTACCAAAAAAACACATCATATAAATATTTCTTTATAAATAAATAGAACATATTCTTGTATGTGCAGAACATTGCAATGTGAGATATTAATATTTTCATGGTCGGGTTAGCGCATATGAGAATATGCAATCAGGTTTGACTGTGAGTTGTTTTTTTTCCCACTATTTTCGCTCCATTGACTTATATGGGGGAAAAAGGTTATAGCACGCAAGATATTGTAAGTTTGGCATTTTTTTACTTTCAACTTGTAATACCAGTGCAACCTGACGCGCGCAAAATGTTTACTCCCAGCGCAATTAGTGCTCTAGCGAAATTGCTAAATAGCGCTCCACTAGTAATCTGGCATTATGTGTTGACCCTTATCAATTACTACAACAGATATATAATATATGTAGGGATGCCACACTGGTACCAACCCTGGCCTGCAATCCCACATCAACACATTTCCAAGCAACATGCCTCAGGATAGTAATATCCCTGGAAGACCTTGCACGATTATCTGAATACCCCTTAGATCTGCAATATGCTGCTTTTCCATATCCACGTCATCCTGCATGTTCACATTCATTTTCACCACATAGTTCCTACCTGCTGTCCCAGAAGCAATATGCTGCCTTTCCCAAACCACACTTGCCATGTTGAGTACTTGGGAGCATTTGGGAGACTGGGTAAGGCAAACGTAAAGTATCACTTAATCAGGACCATCATCCGTAATCTTCCCTGTGAACCATAATTGACAACTTCTAGTGTAGGAGATTGTGGCAACAGCAGAAGATGCAGAACAAGACACCATTATGAAAAGACCCACACTATGAAGGTGTGGACCAATGGAAGCAGACAGAGTGCTTCCAGATAACAATGGTAAAGAACTAAAGAGCTTACTTTAATGCCAGAGTTTAAAGGAACACTAAGGTCAAATTAAATTTTCATGATTCAGATACAGCATGTAATTTTAAACAACTTTCCAATTTACTTCCATTAAAAAAAATGTGCACAGTCTTTTGTATTTACACTTTTTGAGTCACCAGCTCCTACTGAGCATGTGCAAGAATTCATAGACTATACCTATATGCATTTGCGATTGGCTGATTGCTATCACATGGTACAGGGGGAGTTGATTACTGACAGGTCTGCCAACGCATTAACAGAGCTTGTAAGAAATGAGTTTCAGAAATGTAAATACAATTGAGATAATTTGAACAAATTTCTAGATGGCTTTACTTTTTTCTTTTTTTCGGACTGTATAATTTTGAATTCACCACAGATGTGAGTGTTAGCTCAAATCAACTTACTCATTGTCCTCCCTCTAAAAATAAATGACCCTGATAAACTGTAATATACAAAACAGTAAAAATGTATTTTCCTTTGTATTAGTTTGTGTATATCTATGAACCCTGCACTAATGAGATGCCCCAATGTGAGATGTACTCTAAATAATGTTATTTTAGTCAAGGTTCGAGTAAAGCACTGAAGTAGAGATGATAGTTGAGAATGAATTATATGTAGCTAAAAACATCACTGTATCGCTACCTACTCATTAAACCAGCGCTTTTCTGACGGGCTGTACATAATTGGAACCATTTCATTTAACATATTAAGTAGAAATTTTATGTTACTTTAAGTTGGTTTCACAAAAGATATCCTTTTTACAAATGATTAATGAGAATTGGCAATTATAAAAGAATGTGTGCTGTGATCAGATCTAACTAATCAGAGACTGGCACGCAACCTAAACATTAGAGCTGTCAATAGCCGGCCAGAGGAAACTCAAAAGGCCATGTATCTCTGGCTGCCTTACATTGAGTCATAGATTTCAAACAAGGCTTTAAGTCACTGCAATCTTGGCGTCCTGGCTCTGTTTTTTAGCTGATGATAAGCTTGTCTCTAACTCTGGACTCAGGCTGTGGTTTAGCTTTGTAAAGAGAGCTCCTGACTGCCTAACAAACATCTTTAACAAGTATTGCAAAAAAAGACAAATAGCTTATTCTTTGCATCACATGAATGAATCGTGCAAGTGGTAGGCTGCACATACAGATAATATGCTGTACTTTAATTCATTTTGTTGGCTTGTAATTAGTAGAGGTCAACAATAATTTGATTTGTTTTAAAGCTGTTTCTTTCTTTCTAACTTTCAAGGACCACCCTGTATGATAAAACGATTGCAGAATAATACTTTTTTCTTTTTTTATTCCATTTCAGATATTTCAGTTTTATTTCAGGCTTAAATCTGTTCTGACAATAACTATATATGTGTCTATGTATATCTTATCTTATATCTATCAATGCGCTTAAAATGAAAGAATTAGAATGATTGAATCCTTCACTACCCTCAATGATGACTTTAATTTGATACTGCTATGTTTTTTTGTGTATCCATATTCCTCTGCAGCCTTATACAGGCCTAACTCCAAACCTCAGACCATGTTACATGTAAGGGCAGTAGCACTGTAGGGATTAATTTAGTGGTGAAATGAGTAAAAGGCTGTAAGTAATGGCTGCAGCTAAGACAGCCGAGAATATGGACAAAAAAAAGAATAAACAGAAGGAAATGCATAAAAATAACTATTTATACATTTGCTATCAAATGGTAGTCATAGAATGTTCTAATTTATTATCTAATTGGTTAGTGTTTGCCTGTAACTAACAAGGCACAGCATGGTTAAAATCTGAGTTTCATGTCTATGTATTTGTTCTTTAACATTAAATGCTTCATTGTTAATTACATTTTTCATGGAACTCTATATTGCTTAAAGGGACAGTCAAGTCCAAAAAAAACTTTCATGTTTCAAATAGGGCATGTGATTTTAAACAACTTTCCAATTTAATTTTATCACCAATTTTTCTTCGTTCTCTTGGTATTCTTAGTTGAAAGCTAAACCTAGGAGGTTCATATGCTAATTTCTTAGACCTTAAAGGCAGCCTCTAATCTAAATGCATTTTGATAGTTTTTCACCACTAGAGGTCATTAGTTCATGTGTTTCATATAGATAACATTGAGCTCATGCACGTGAATTTACCATGGAGACAGCTTTGATTGGCTAAAATGCAAGTCTGTCAAAAGAACTGAAATAAGGGGGCAGTCTGCTGAGGCTTAGATACAAGGTAATTACAGAGGTAAAACATATATAATTATAACTGTGTTGGTTATGCAAAACTGGGGAATTGGTAATTAAGGGATTATCTATCTTTTAAAACAACAAAAATTCTGGTGTTGACCTTTAATGACAAACTCTCTGGAGCAGCTTTTAGTGTGTCTCTGCGCACCTTACCACACTTTAGTTTCTATAAAGTAATGAATGTTGCCATGTTTGAACTAGTTTTCTATTTATCTTTATTGATGCAAACAAGGCTGTCTGGAAACTCATTTGGATAATCCTATGTTCCACAAAGCCTTGTGTCTCTTTTAGTGCCCGTTTTAAATACTTTCCTAATTGTCTTCAGCAGGAAGGATATATAAGGGGAAACAAGTTAAAATATGAAGGGGCCCATTACTTTACAAAAACTAAGAATTAAAAAAATCAACAATTTATAGTTGTTAATTAGAGTAAATTAGGAATAAAATAAATAATGTAGGTATATTGCAGAGTTTTTTTAATACACATAATTTAACATTTTATATTGCAATCTCAAACTGTTTAATATCCGTTTAATTAACACACACGTGTATTTTATAAAGTTCAGTGATAAACTTTAAAGCAACTTAAACGGTAACTTAAAAATTACAGGTAGGGGGGCATACAGGGGTGGGGTATAAAAGGGCTGATTAATATGGGGGCTAGGCTAAGGGCCCCACAACATGCACTGCAGAGGACCCACAAAAGCTAAAGGTGGCCCTGCAAAGCTGAAATGTTATCCAAATCAGAGGAATTTTGATACCAACATTCCAGTCACAAAAGAACTTTGTAGATGAATGTACCTTATTTTCTACTTGACAAAGAAAAAGGGCAAGAGGGAATAAAACATTACTTTTGAGCTCTGTTTTTAAGCAAGGTAGATAGAAGTAGCCCACTGTATATAAATGGCTGTAACTGACACATTGTCAAAAATAGATGTATTGTTTAATGCACACATGGTCACTCTCTACCTCATATATACAACATGTGTAAAATAGGTGATGATTTTTAATTCATTGTCAGAATGGTCATTAAATACATTAGAGAATGTATGTTAAAAAGCCAAATATTAAGGGCCAGATTACAAGTGGAGCGCTAATTAATGCTCGAGCATTAACTCCTCTAGAAGTTCGGCTTTTTGCGCTCGTCGAGTTACGCTCGTATTATGAGTTGAAAGTAAACTGTTTTCAATCTCGCACTAAACTGACGAGTGCAAACAGCCAAACTTAGAATATTGTGTGCGTGTTCACTTAATCCCCCATAGAAGTCAATGGAGCAAAAAAATAGTGGAAAAAACACTACTCTTGCGCAAACCTGATTACATATTCTCATGTGCTCTAACCCTACATAAAAATAGGATTATTTCACATTCCAATGCTCTTCCCATACAAGAATATGTTTTATTTATTCATAAATAAGTATTTCTTTATATATTCTTATGTTTTTTTTGTACTGATGAAGGGGTGAACACCCCGAAATGTCACTAAGAAATAAATCAAGTTTGGACACTTTACAAGACCAATGAGTGCTTGGTTCTATATTCAGTATTTGCATTCATCTTAGCACCCTGGCATTTGACTACCGGTTTGTGAGAGCCCACTTACCCTACTACAGATATATATATACACACACAGTATATTTTATTATATCTTTTCATGTGACAACACTGAAGAAATGACCCTTCAGCCATTAATGTCTAAACCATTGGCAACAAAAGTGAGTACTCCCCTAAGTGGAAATGTCCAAATTGGGCCACATCAGCACATGATAGATTGTAGCAGCAGCTATAAAAATGATCTATTGTGTTGTTCCAATGTTAGTCAGGATTAAAAACCTTTTTGTGGGATTTCAGGATGTATGATGTGTTGATAAAAAATTGGCTTAATGGACTCTTCTCATTAAGGATTTTCAGATACATTGAAATAGTAGTTGGAAACTGGAACATAGCCCGATGATAATAATCTGACATGTTTTTTGCAGTCTAAGGTTATCTAAGAAGTGATGAAAACAGTGCTTAACCTACTGATTGTGTTGTCCGGAATTTGAAAATGATGTATGTATTTTATCTCAGACATAATTTAAAATGAATAAACTGAACTGAAATCTAGCCAATGGAAAACAAAAGTTGTCTGTCCTATGTATCAAAGTGCAACAGCCAAATATTCGAAAAATAATTATTGAAGGGAAAAACATTAAGTAGAAGCTTTATAAATTTATGTTGGAACTAGAAGGAAATGGATGTGGTACACAACTGATACTGCAAAATGCAAAATAGGGACAGCTTCTACAGAAGTGCTGCTGTAAAGGATAAGGCATGAAAATAAAAAGTATTTTTATTTCACCCAGGAACATCTGATCCAAACACAAGCTGTAATATCTCTTAAAATAAATGCATCAAATTAGTAAATTGAACAAATAAATTATTGTTTATTTTCTCTTTTTAAGGAAATACCGCGTGTTAAAGTTACATTCATTTAGGCTTTGTTGTGAGTAATTTACACATGACAGAAGTGCATTATTTTAAGGGACTCCAGAATTTGTATTGTTTAAAAAGATAGATAATCCATTTTTACCCATTCCCCAGTTTTACATAACCATTACTTTTCTATTAATACACTTTTTGCCTCTGTGATGACCTTGTATCTAAGCCTTTGCAGACTGCCCCCTTGTTTTAGTTTTTTTGACAGACTTGCAGTTCAGCCAAACAGTGCTTACTCATAAATAACTCCACGGGACTGAGCACAATGTTATCTAGATGTTACACATGAATTAGCCCTCTCTGACTATGAAAAATTGTCAAAATGCACTAAGAGGCGACCTTCAACAGCATATAAATCAGTTCATGAGCCTACATAGGTTTAGCTTTCAACAAAGAATACCATGAAAATAAAGCAAATTTGATGATAAATGTAAATTGGAAAGTTGTTTAAAATCACATGCCTTATCTGAATCATGAAAGTTTAATTTTGACTAGACTATCTCTCTAACTATCTTTATCAGTTGTATCAGTTTTTTAACAGTGTTAAAAAAAATCTAATTCCCATTTTGCTTAATGATGTCACAGCATTCACTTTGTTTGCCTGGGAAGTAGCTGCTATTTTGCTTTCAATGAAATGTGGAGTAGAAAAGCTGTACTATAAAAGCTGTGATTAAATCAACAACATCAATATCCCTTAGTTCATTATTATTATAAAACAATAAAGCACTTTGGCCATATTAAAGCATGTTGTATGGTAAAACAAATAACACATACTCTGAAAGACCACATGCTCTGCTATCATGAAAACTGTGTTTAAAAACATGAAAATCAATGTTTCTTTGTATAAGTTTAGTATGATGCAAATGAGAATAATCACTTCTGGCATTTTAAGCCATGTAGTATGATGCATGATAAATGTTGATACAAAGTTTATATTAACTGGCACTGTGAAAAGTATACTATTAAGGGATTGGATCTTAATCGTCCGGTGCTACCCCACTATATATGAATACCAAAACTGTCCCACAGACAGGAGAGAACAAAAGAGATAGGGGCTTATAGCACTCACCCTTATTAGAAGTGTTACACTAAGGCTAAAACTTAACCTTTAATTAATTAGACACATAAAACTGTATTGGCAGCTTAATACAGAGGGGAGAAGGGGTGTGTAATGACGCCTTTTCAGCATTACTTATTAAGAGCCAATAACAAATATGATCCGTGTTTACACCCACAGCATGTCCTATCTATGGAAGAATATGGAGGGTGAGAGGGGCTGTAAGGTGTTCCGTGCTTGGATTTGCTCATAACATTTAGATGGAAGCTTATAAGACTTCAGTACCCACATTTTCGGCTTGTCAGTTTATACTAAACATTGAGAAATATTATGGCCAAATCGCGTTTGTTTTAAATTGTTATTGGTTGTAACACCCCTGGCACTTGAAGCCGACGTATCTAGTTTTTCGACCAGAAAACAGTAGGGTGTTCGACGATTTCATTTATGTTGGGGGGATGGGTATGCAGGTATTCCTGCGGTTTGATGTGTGTAATTAATTAATTGTTAAGTTTTAGCCTTAGTGTAACACTACTAATAAGGGTGAGTGCTATAAGCCCCTATCTCTTTTGTTCTCTCCTGTCTGTGGGAGGGTTTTGGTATATATGATAAATGTTAAAAAAGTTTACCTGAGATGTTGATGTGCTAGAATTATCAGCCATTTCTCCCCATTTAAAGGACCAGTAAACACAGTAGATTTGTATAATCAACAAATTCAAGATAACAAGACATAACAATAGCATTTACTCTGAATTTCATAATAGAAGTAGATTTTTTTTTCTAACAAATTTCAAAGTTATGTATATTTCCAATCCCCCTGTACTATGTGATAGCAATCAGCCAATCACAAATGCATATACATATAGTCTGTGAATTCTTGCACATGCTCAGCAGGAGCTGGTGACTCAAAAAGTGTAAATATAAAAGACTGTACACATTTTTTTTAATGGAGGTAAATTGGAAAGTTGTTTAAAATTACATGCTGTATCTGAATCATGAAAATGTAATTTGACCTGAGTGTCCCTTTAATTAAAAGCAAAAGAGAAGCTATTCCACAAGCACATACTGAAGTGAATGCTGTGACATCATAAGTCCTCTAGCAAAATGGGAACTAGATTTATTTTTGACAGTGTTTTGATACATACTAGAAGTGTAATACCAAAATAAAAAAAGAATGACCACACATCTAGGCATTGCTAAATAATTAAAACATAAGAAATAAAACACAGACACAGAAACATGGGTGAAAAAGGCCGCAGCCCACATTTATTATAAATTAAATGAAGATCAAAACTTTATTAAAATACACAAACTTCATTTAAAGGTGCTTGCCCTACAACACATGACGTGCCTTCCACTGGCTCTCAGCCAGGCATGCCCCCAGCCATAACCTCTCCCCATATCTGAGGAGGTACCCACAATAATTATTTCAATTTTTAGGCTAGCACCCTGCAACAGCTGCGACAACCACTTACCAAACAAACGGGGAGGGAGGGACGCTTCTTTACAGGTCTTCTTCCGACGACGCTGAGGAGAAAGTGAGCAACGGCTCAATCCGCCACGCCCCTACGCCTAGAGTGAGGTCACTGGTCCCTCCTCTCATAGGCACTCGACCGGGGCCTCATTGACCACACATCTAGGCATTGCTAAATAATTAATACATAAGAAATAAAACACAGACACAGAAACATGGGTGAAAAAGGCCGCAGCCCGCATTTATTATAAATTAAATGAAGATCAAAACTTTATTAAAATACCCAAACTTCATTTAAAGGTGCTTGCCCTAAAACACATGACGTGCCTTCCACTGACTCTCAGCCAGGCACGCCCCCAGCCATAATCTCTCCCCATATCTGAGGAGGTACCCACAATAATTATTTCAATTGTTATGCTAGCACCCCGCCACTGCACGAATTACATTTGTGCACCCACCCACAGGCTAAGGCCTTTTTCACACCTTTGCTTAAATTAAAATTAAACAGATGGAGCCCGATCTCATTAAGGGGAACACCGTCTTTTAAAAAGAAACATCTGCCTGTTTCACCTTCAAATTCTACATGACGAATTGCACAACCACCCAATTTGGCCACAAAGCTAGATATAGTCCTATTGACTTTCTTTCTAGAACCATCCAATCTCCTAGTATCCCACGCTGATCTCCAGCAAAGTCTACATTCTATATCAGACGAAACTATCGTGATTCGGGGCAATAACTCCCTCAATCTAATAATGTCCCACTTAATCATATCTATTAACAATTTCTGAGCCATAAAACCAAGGTCGTTGCCCCCTACATGAATAACTAGAATATCTGGAGGATGAAAAAGTCTAGCCCAACTAATAACCTGTCCTACCAACTGGTCCCACTTCATACCCCTAATGCCAAACCATTTAATAGACACTTTCTCAGACGAACAACTAAGCTGATACCCTGCATCTTTACATGAAGCCGCTTTTCTCGCCCAGTAAATATAGGAGTGTCCCACGATCCAACAATGCGAGGGACCTGCTGAAACAAAAAACTATCACACTAATTCCGGCCTAACATATAACTTGAAACATCCAGATTTCCACCTTCCAATCCTCTTTACCACACCTTCATTAAAACCCCTAATGCTCGCTTCCGTTGCTGCCCCAATTCTTAATGAATGGCAACCAAAATCCCTACCATCAATGCCAATCGCCTCTAACGCTTTCTTCATCACAGATTCAAACTGAAAACGAGATAAAGCAGTTCCATCTTCATGAATCAACAAAGACCTACCAACCATACAATTCCTAAAATGTAAAAATTCCCTAACTGCCGTAACCGGGCAGCACCCCCCCCCCCAATTTCTATTAAACTAATTCAACAACCCTTACCTTCCTGATCAGTTTTTGATTTCTTTAACCATAACATAACCTCATGTGAGTTCAAAACAACATCATGCAATCAAAGCCACCTTGACTCCAACGATTCACAGAAACCAACTCTGATACTCTAAAAGCTCCAAAAAATGCTACTCTAAATAATAACACTTCAAATCTGGAAAAACAAACCCTAGGTAACACCAAAACCATTCTTTCCAAAATAGAGAAAACCAAAGGAAGCCTCTTATCCAAAACCACTTCTAACCGCCATACGGACACAAAAATTCTTGGACAAATCAACCCAACCTAAAATTTTAAACAAAAAGGATAACGCAGCCATGTTCCGTTTAACCACTGACTTAGAAATTTTTTTATTTTTCCAATCCTCGACCCAATCCAAAAGTAAACTCACTTCTTCAACATACCTATTCTTCCCCACTAGCTTATTAAGCCACTGAACCCATACCGACACATAGGCATTCCATGTCCTTGGAGCTAAGGCTCCCCTCACCAGATTCAACACTCTAGAAAATTCAGGTACCACATTTCCTCCGGGCATGTAGCACCCAACGTGTCTGCATCCGGAACTGCTTCTCGGAACCTCTGCCACTGAAAACGAGAAAGAGCATCAGCCCCTATATTCTCCTTTCCAGGAACATGAACAGCTCTAAAATACACGTTATGCTTCAGACATTCAAAAACAAACATTCTGATCAACCCAATTACTGGTTTAGAGCTGGATGATAAACGGTTGATGGCAAAGACAACCCCCATATTATCCGAATGAAACGCCACTTTTTTGTTTTCAAACTCACAACCCCAAATCTTCAAAGCCACCACTAACGGGAATAAATCCAGAAAAACAAGATTTTTGGTTAGACCAGCTGCAGCCCAAGCTTCAGGCCAAGCACCAGAACACCATTTACGACCAAACAAAGCACTGAAACCATGCGCTCCAGAAGCATCAGTAAATAGATGCAGTCCACTGTTAACAACTTCCGCAGACTGAATCAAAGAATTACGATTGTAATCCTTTAAGAAGGCCTTCCAAACACGTAAATCCTCCTTAACTTGAGCAAACGGATCCTAAAATGGGGAATTTTTACCCCAACCGTTGACAAAGACAATCTTCTGCAGAAAATTCTGCCAACAGGAATTATCTTACAAGCAAAATTTAGCTTGCCAACTAAAGATTTAATCTCCTTCAAAGAAAGCTTCTTTTTCCTGGGAGCTGAATCAATTGAAAATACCAAATCCTTCACCTTGTCCTCAGGAAGCCTGCATTCCATAACCACTGTATCAATGCAAATACCCAGGAAACTAATCACAGAAGAAGGGCCTTCAGTTTTATCACTGGCTATTGGGATACCAAAATCCCCAGCCATAGAATCCATAAGAACCTGACACAAATTCTGCCCAGAAGGGCCCACAAAAAGGAAATCATCCAAATAATGGATAACCGATGACAACCCAGAAGTCTGTTTAACCACCCATTCCAAGAAACAACTAAATTTTTCAAACAAAGAACAAGAAATGGAGCAGCCCATAGGTAAACATAAGTCCACAAAATAAGAACCATCTACAAAACAGCCCAATAAATGATGGCAAGAAGGATGGACAGGCAACAGTCTAAAAGCCGATTCAATATCCACCTTAGCCAACAAGGCATTAGAACCCACTTCCCTAACTAAGGACAAAGCCTTATCAAAAGAAGCATATCTTACCATAGAAAATTCAGGTTCAATTCCATAATTTACCGAAAAACCTTTCGGGAAAGACAAATGGTGGATTAGCCTATATTGATTCGGAACCTTCTTTGGAACAACACCCAAGGGGGACACCCTTAGATTATCAAAAGGAGGAGCAGAAAAGGGGCCCACCATTCTGCCTAAAGAGACCTCCTTCTGAATTTTTTTCAACACCACACCAGGGAAATCCCTAGCAGACTTAAGATTACCCGCAAAAACAGACTCAATACCTTCGACAAATGGGATAAAAAAGCCATCACTGAAACCACTGAACAGAACCTCCGCATCAGAAGCCATACCCCTTCTCCTAACGTACAACCTTAACCAAGGCTCCATCCTTTCTACCTTCAATGGAGTCTTGGCCTTGAACGACACTATCGACCTTTGAGGAAGATTTAGCCCTCTTGAAACACTTGGCACTGGAATTAATTCCTCCACAAAAGGAACATTCATGCTTGTATTTACAAGCTGATCCAAAATTGCAAACTCCTTTGTTGAACTGAAAACAGAGACCTTTCCTAAAGGCCACTGCTGACAAAGCTGAAGAGGAGGCACTGGTAATGACCCCAGAACCCCGAAAGGGCTGCGCAGACCTTAAGGGAGTCATAAGCTCCAACCATATGCCCATGTCCCTATCATCCCAAAGCATCTCAGGCCGAACTGCCAAACGCTGACGGAACTGCTCATCATACTTCCACCAAGCTAAACCACCATAAGTACAACAAGCACTAGCTATCTCGTCTAGGTAACAAAAAAAGAGAAGAACGCAATTCTGGGTTCTTTTCCCCAATCACACTAGCCAAAATGCAAAAAGCCCTTGACCAATTAGACAAAGTCTTAGGAATCTTCCTAAATCTTCTTCTACGTTCATCATCCTCTTTCTTACCCAAATCACTCTTTGAATCATCCTTACTGTCAAAACTTTGATCCACAGGAAGAAGAGAAAATATCTCGATGAACTCTCGTCTCCAAATCTTCTCTTTAATATCCTTAGATGCCCAAAGGCCCCACCAAACACAAGCAGGGCTGCCTCAATGCCTGATCAGATATTCTAACTTGACTAATAACTGATGGAGAACCCGATGCTACAGAACAAGCCTGATCCAGGAGACCTCCTCCAGATGCCACATTCTGAGCAACCCAAGCACCAACAGGACCCGAAGGGACACTAACATTAGATTGCGAACAGCTAACATTAGATTGCGAACAGCTCTCCATTTGAGAGACTAAGTCCTTCAAGCCTTTCAGCAACACTTCACACCTATCATCAGAAACACTCACATTCTGCACAGGAACCATGCCACTACTCTCACCTGCATCATTCGAAACTTTAGATGCCTCTTTAGATGTACACGCTTCCTTCCTTGCGTCCAGGCATATAGAGTCACTTCCCTGCCTCGGACAAACTCTTTCTTTGTGACTCCTTTTCTCAGGAGTTCTAGATCTCCTGTATCTCACTCTCTCCCTTGACTGTCTGTCCAGTGTACCCCAAACAGACGTTTCTCCTGAATCCTGAGTCTTTCTGACACTAATAGGCGACCGTGATCTTACCTGACGCCGTGCCACTGGAATCCTGGACCTTCCTTCCTGTTTTTTTCTTTCACCTGAACTTTCCTGTGACCAAGAGGATGCGTAGTCCCTGTTAGCTATACTTCTACCACTAGCGGCTATATTATCATCCCTATACCCCCTATCAAAACTTGGCCTAACATAACCTTCCTTACTCTCAGCTAAAGGCAAATTCCTATCCACAGTATTACTTTTAAAATTAGCCCCCCTTTCTGGAACTAAAGCCCTAATTAATTGTGTTAACACTTCAATACCTCCTACCTGTTCCATTGTAACTGGTCCTGAACAAGATGCCGACTGTTCCTCCTCATCTCCAAAGTCGCTATATTGTTCCTCAATCCATAAGGAGTCGCCATCCTCATGCCCACTCCGATGAGCGATGTCACTCTGTCCTGATGTGCAGCAACTATCCTGTAAGACAACTGGAGAGAAAGAAACATTACCCTGCCTAATGGCAGCCCCCCTGAAATCCTTGCCTGCACTAATCCTACCTCTGATAACCTGCCTACTTCCCTTACCTAATCCATAATTGTTTATAACTCTTTCATCCTCATCCACATTATCTAACCTAGCATCCTGTGCCCCGGTGTAGTCAGCTCCAGATATAGTTTCGCAATGCTTAGTTTTTTTTAAAGCTTTTTTACCAGACCCTTTATTGCCAGAGTCATGAAAATTTAAGGCCCTCCTAGCGCCACCACTCATAGGTCTCTCGACCACATTAGACTCTGGCCTAGAGCCCGTTAATCTCCCTTTCATAGTATTCCCCACAAAAGCATCACTGGCACCTTCATTGAGGGGCGTAGTCTCCTGAGGCTGCAATATCCCAGGCCCTGAGGCCGTATAACCCCTCCGGACATTGGTACCCGCTGGGCCTGCTCCAGATTAGGCGCCAAATTTGAAAGGGCCTCCTCCTCAGAATCCCCTTCTACTGCCCCCATTGCGGCCTCAAATCCTTCCTGCATGCCACCGGACACCCCGCTGCCACCTGAAAAGGAAACAAAATTACCTGCCCCATGCTCCGACACCGGTAGCCGTAACTCCTCCTGACCGCTGCCGACTCCGGTCCCGCTCCGACGTCTACTGCCACCTCTGGCCTTGCTTGCGACGGAACCAACCTGCACCGCCTGTTGGAATGAATCACCTCCTGCTGCTGACGACTTTGCCGCTCTTCTTCTCCTGCTGCCGGACTCCTGCCTCCACATTTTAGTTAACAAGTGGTCAGTATTCCAGTATTTGTGTGGAGGACAGCTGGCAACCCGTGGTGACCAAAAACCTGCCTCCACATTTTAGTTAACAAGTGGTTACTCTTCTATTTTCTTATTGTTGTAAACATAAATAATTAATTTACACTAAAAAGGATCTGTAAACTAACATTGTGATATGGATTCTGATATCAAATATTTTAATTTGACAAACTCTCGAATTAAAATAATTTTATCCACTTCCTAGCTTGTCCCATGTAAAAATCCTTGAGTTACAGGGGTAGCTGAGGTTTGGGTTTTGGTTACGCTTTTCAGAGGAAATATATATGAGCCTATTCTGGCATTCAAAGAGTTAATAGGACTTTGTACCACTGTTGGCAGTAAATCCTGCAACACTGATGTTCAGTCAACATTGCAGACCTCAGAGATATTGGTGTATGGTATCAAGACAATATATATTTCAAATTTAGTTACCAGGGTGCTGGGCAGGGATTAATCGATCATCAGACAGGATTTTTAAAACAGCAGTTGTATTCCAAACGTGACATTTTGGGGTTTCCCCTTTCTGAAACATCATGTATGGAATAAAATTGCTGCTTTCAAAATCCAGTGAGTGCAGACATCTTGTTCAAAATATCAAATTATTCAAAATTATATCCCCTTCATTTCTTCAAATATTTTTTTTTTATAGAGGTTGATGTTATTCAATGTCCTTTGCACTGTCTGGGCTGTCACAAAAACTCAGATTTTCATTGATAATCCCTGAGCCAAGTCTGAATCACTTGCCCATCTGTTTTTCAGCACTAGATTGTGCATCACTTTAGGAGGACAGTCACTGCGTCTCTGATTAGTTGTACTATGACTTGTTCTATACCTCCTGATTACTGCTGCAACTGTGCTTTGATTGATTTTTTTGTTGGTCACCAATATTCCTGTATCCTTTTCCATCTTTGTGAAGTCCATGTGGAGCCATGATGAAGACATGCAGATAGAAACAGCCCAAAGTTCTAGTTTTCACAGGTCATTTTATATTGTGTACTTAATTTTGTGTATTCACTTTTGTTTAATTGAGGTTCCTACTTTGGGGCCTGTATTTTGAATATTGTTTTTCTAAAGTATTGCTTTTGATTGTTCATAAGAGGAAATACTCTGCTTGTAAACTTAGAAATAATGCAATTATTGAGAGGTGATACAATTTTTAATTATTTGTCATTAAAGTGATATTGCACAGGGGTGTACTCACTTCTTTTAGCACTATTGTACCCCTAATATATGTTAGTACAAACTTATATATATATATATATATATATATATATATATATATATATATATATATATATACATACTGTATATATATATATATATATATATATATATATATATATATATATATATATATATATATATATATATATATATATATATATATACATACAAACACAAGGTTATAATACATATTTCTCTGCATTCTCTGTTATTTTTGAATTTCAAAGACCTTCTCATTAATGTCAGTTTTATCATTGTTAACATGATTTAATGAAACACTAAACTCAACTTGTCTAAATTAATCATTTTAATCAGTTTCCTAAGCTTTAGTTTTTTGTCTATTTTTGCTGAGTACTACTTAAGTCTAATCAACATAAGAAACTTAAACTACGGGTCAAGATAGTAAATGTTTTTACAAGGTTACTATGCATTTCAGTATCATTATTTATTTTCTATTTTAATATAATATTCTTTATTTTTAAAACCAATAGTTAACAAACTAAATGCAATTAAGATTTTTTAGGGATTAAAATTACATGCAAAACTATATTTATTCCTTTTCTTTATCTTCTTTAAATAGTTTTCTATACTTTAACTCAAGAAGATAGATGTATTCAAATGCACAAACTATGCATAATTATCTATTGCAAAATACTGAAACCCAAAGAT
This sequence comes from Bombina bombina, assembly GCF_027579735.1. Taxonomy (NCBI): domain Eukaryota; kingdom Metazoa; phylum Chordata; class Amphibia; order Anura; family Bombinatoridae; genus Bombina; species Bombina bombina. The sequence continues at coordinate 1,157,797,298 of NC_069500.1, read as the reverse complement.
AATAAACATCCATACTTTATGTTGATTGTAAATTATATCAGAACATTTTCCTTACTGAGCTGAATGACCTAATTTAGTACTTTAAAATATAATTTATTATCTAATTTGTTTGTTATCATTATATGATTCAGTCATGAATTATAGTGTAAGATTTGGTACAATAGTAGCACCTATATTTACTCCTTGCAGTGTCATTTTCTTCCTTGATATCTTTGCAATACTTGCTGGAATAAAAATATATGTTAAATATATTGAATAATTACATCTTACTTTAAATTACTAGCCAGCTACTTATTTTTAAATGTTTATAGCCCAAGCTTGGATTTTAAAATTATCTGATCTATTGAAGCTTATAAACAACCTGATTGGAAAACAGCACTGTTAAAACTAAAACTGTATTTTAAAAACAATAAAAAACATTAATGGATTGATCACAATCATTTAGAAAAGCTTATCAAATGATTTATCTACACTTTTTTTTATCTACACCCTAGACTTTAATGGTGAATATTGTAGAAAAATAATTAGATAAAATGTTATATCAGATCAACCCCTAATATGGACATAAAACAGGTAATCTTGTGTGGGTAAGAGCAGTGTTTAATGTGTATTGGCTGGAGAAATATATGGTATATTATTCAATCTATGTTGTTTCATTCTTCTGCCTCCACTCTTCTATATTAATGCTGTGACAGACCCCAGCTACCCTGACTGGGTAGCTCCGCCAAAAAGGTCCTGCTTCCTCCCTGCCGACTGCAGCTATGTAGCCACCAAGTGATTGTAGCCCACCTCTGATGGATACCAGCTACCCCGACTGGGTAGCTCCGCCATAAGGATCCTTCCTATACCTGGAACAGGCCACTATGTAGCTAAGAAAGTGATTATAGTAGAGCCCACACAAATAACTAGACAGACTAGCTTTTAGGTGAAACAAGAAGTACACTTTATTGAGGAAACACACCCTGCTTATATACACACACCAAGGTCTTATCTTACTCCCAAATCTCCCGCCATTCCCACCCCTCCAGACAGGCTGATGCCTGCCATAGCAGTCACAGTCCCACAGAGTCCCAGGACACAAAGGTGGTGGTTTCGGGCCGCACTTCCAGGGTGTCATTTGAAAGCTCTCAGTCCCCAGATGCTACAGTCCAAGCGGCATGATTCGTTACTGGAGACTGGAGTTACAGCCCAGTAAAGATAGGGCGTTAGGGGTGTCCAAAACCCCCGGTTCCCAACTTTTGTCCTACCTAGGGGCTACCAATCACCAAAAGAGCGGAGCTCTGGGGCAAAGGGCCACTGGAGCGACCAAGGGTAAAGTTAGCGGGTGTCCGGCATGATGCAGCCAACCGGGAGTTCCAGGTGCCCGGCCAGCCGGAGAGGGGTTAGGCGGGTATCTGGTGCGGTGCAGCCGGTTGGCAGTTCCAGGAGCCCGGCCAGCCTAGAAGGGTTTTCCCAGTCACAGATCAGCTCTTTCCTGACCAAGTACACACAGCAAAAACAACATATAGCAAGAGTCAGTGAGATCTCGTAAGCCATGAAATGGCCAAATCTAATGTAGAAAGGAGTCAGCCAGGCAGAAGGGCAGGTTGAGGTAGCCTTGGTGGTCTGGTATCCGTGCCAAATGACTTAACCAAATGAACGTATATATATATATACATCTGAACTGCAGTAAGCTCCATTACAAACAAGATAGAAAATGCACTCACAATCCCTAACTCCTTCTCTATTAAGGAAACAAGATAGCCAGAATCAATAGAATAATAGTGAGTGCACTCAAAGGGCTTAAGATACTTAATAAACTTAAAAGATTTATAATGTCTAAAATAACAAATTTAATATTGACAAAATGTATTCAGCATGGTAAAATGGGATGTTTCCCAATAAGGTAATACATATGTAAACACTATTGTATAAATATGTAATATTGCATAAAAACAATGACTAAAAAATAGTGACCATGGAGACAAAAATGTCCAACTAAAGCCAGTCCCAATGGATGGTGGACTACAGTTCAAAATGTTGTCAGTTGAGACGGCTTATGAGGAATACCACATATCCTATGTCAATAGTAATCCAGAGTAAGAAAACTTCCAAGTAATAGAGACGTTTCAAGGGACTTACAGGTATTTTGCAATTTACCTCCGTTAAGGACTTAACTCTTGGCAGGCGAATAAACACTCATCACGTAGCTTTCCAGTTCCGCCTCAGCTGTTCAAAATCTCTACCAGCGTCTGGTCTCAATGCCCAGTCATGTGTTCAGGTTTGTTGCGTGACATAGGTAATTGCAGGCTCCCGCTGAGATTAGTCGGATGTGCCAGGTCTCCTGCTGGGATTGGTCACAAATGTCAAGACTCTCTCTTTTCAAGACAAACAGATTGGGAATGTCAAAACTTTATATTGCCCTTTTTAATAGCTGATTTCTCGAAGTTGTATAATGTCCTCTGCTGTTAGTGCACAGACGCACGCAGAGATACTGGATAGTATACAGTCGATAAAAATTATGATATTAACTACAGATTAATGTGCACCCGGGTAATACACATATGAACATATGAGTATGTGAATCAGTGGTCCTTAAAAAATGCTATCCTCTCAAGGCGTTTCACCCCACTATTAATTAGTGGAATGAGCAAATGCGACAGGAGCGCACCTAAGGCTAGGGGCTCCTGCAACGGAAGGGAATGGGTTAACGGGGGAGTTTAGGAGAGGGAAGGAGGAGACAGGTTAGGTAAGAAGAATAGGGGGAGGGAGGGATAGAGACAAAGGAAAGTTAGATTAGGAAAAGAGGAGGCACTAGAGGGGGTAGGTGTTATAAGGAGTAGGGACAGGAAGTAAGCCACACTAACTTTTTTCTTGTTTCAACAGGAGGACGTTAATCACAGATCGGAGCAATGTCAGCAAGGGATCGCAGGATACCATAGAAGTTTTTGAACGGCAACGAATCGATATGGAAGACCAGGGCGATCCAGGCACACAGAAGACTGAAGAGGCTGGAAAAAGAAAAAACGGAGGTGATCAGAATAAGAGCAGGAGAGGAGAGCAGGACATCGCAAGTGGAAAGGCTGGTGGAGCAGGTGATGCCAGCTAAGGAGGTCGGAAGGAACAAGGTATGTGATGAGGCGGTTAGCAGGGAGGTGGACGTGGTGCAAGAGGAGGAAAGCCAAGGGGACAGTCATGACAGTGACCCCGCACTATTTAGTTACTCAGATACTAGCGTAGGTGTGCCCGCATTGTTTAGGCGATCTGCTAGTAGGTCTCCCTCACCCATTCCCCTGGCGCAGGTGGCGAAATTAAAGGGTAAAAGGGCTAGTGGCAATAAGGTTACAGGCATCAGTAAGGGGCCAATAAAAAGGGGGCAGAGAGCTACGCAGATAGGCGCAAGGCGAGGCCGCGCGGGCAATCCCGCGAGAGTTGGGCGGCCATCTTGGATTCACAGTGCAGATAGTGGGGCGGGGCCCAGCACATGCAGGCAGCAGGGATCAGTAAGCCCTGATAACACTGGCGGGAGCACGCGGGTACACCACAATGGGATGGAAAGGGGGCGTGAGGGGAGCACTCAAGGGTGCGGCAACGGAGGGGAGTTGCAGGGTCCTCAGGAAGGAATGAGGGGAAAAAGTGGAGCTACGCATAGGAGGGAGGTGGACAGGAACAAGGGGCTGCTGGGGCGTATTGATGAGAACGGGCAGTAAAGGCAGCAAGAGTAGGGCAGCGGAGCTAGGGGGGAGTATGAGAGGGAGAAAAGAGCAGGATGCAGCAAGGGTTTGGAAGTGGGAGGGGAATGAGCAGACCAGGTATAAGGAAAGTAGGTGTCGGAGCCCCGGCAGGCCAGGCATATGCGGAAACAGGACAGGAGAAAGGGAGAGGCCTAGAACGGATTGGAGGGAGACAGAGGAGAGGAAGCGGCTGGGAGGGAGATATGAGGCACAGGGATAGGTCAGGGAGCGAAGGAGAAAGGGAAGAGAGGTGGGTGGACATTTTTAACAGTGAGCAGTGCAATCAGAGGCCCCAAAAGTGATGCAGAGTGGAAGAGGTAGTTAGGAGTAGGCCCTGGACAATAAGGAATTTGGAGGGTAATACGTATATTATGGTAGATGATGGGCAGAGCGCAGAGGTGAGGGGAGGGTTGGAAAGGGGGAGGGTGAATGAGAGGTGTAGCAACTGGGGCAGGGGGGTGGGAGAAGGATCGAAGGGAAATGGGGCAAATGCAAAGACATATAATAATACTAATTTGAATACTTTTCAGTGGGACTCGGAGCGGAGCACAGCAAGATGTGCAATAAGTGAAGGAGGAAGGAGTGGAGAACGCATGAGACCAAGCAATGGAGGAGAGGGGAACGGGAAAGGAGGAGGGGACAAAGAGTGCGAGCAGAAGGCTCATCAGAAGCAAGGTAAGAAAATCATGTACTGCATAGATAAGGGGTCAGACAGTTCATCTGAATGGAATCAGATGATGATAAGGTGCAAGGCGAAGGGAACAGGAGAATTTTAAAATGTTTAAAGAAGATATACGCTAAGCAGGGGAAGAAGGTAGGGATCGAAGTCCCAGCAGGTGGAGAGGGTAGTGAGGGTGAATTTGACGCAGATGACAAGGTTACGGGGACAAAACTAATGCCATTAACAACTCATTTAAAAGCAAAAGTTGTAGTGAAGGCGCAGAAAGGAAGGTATGTAGATGTGTTCGAAATTACGAGGGAAGCAGTGGCTTTAAAATCTAGAAGTGAGGAAGGGAAGGGTAAGCAACTGAAGCAATCATTCCCAGAATGGGTGAAGGGGATGGTGATATATGCCGAGTGTTTTTTATCTGAAAATCCGGGAAAGGTAAAAGGGATGCTGAGATATATACATTTGATAGCGGAGTGCTACACCACTTATGGGGGTTTTGGGTGGAAGGACTATGATGGAGAATTTAGAAGAGGGAACCTGCAGTTAGGGGAAAAAGGAAGGAAATAATTTGGTATAAAAATATTAGATATGTGGTGGACGCGTCTAATAAAGCCAGCGGATAGCATGGGGCAGAGACCACTAGCGTTAACAGCAGCGAGGCTATTTAAAACAGAAGGGAAGGAATGTTGGGCTTACAATGAAAAACGCTGCAATGGGGTAATGGGTGTAAATTCAGGCACATATGCAGGTATTGTGGGGGTTTCCATGCGGGGGCGGACTATAGGAGAATAACAAGCAGTTTTTTCGTGGCTCAGGGGGAAGCGGCAGTGGAGGAGCAATGGGGAATGGCCAGAACCCCACTGAGAGTGGATAGGTTGATAAAGGAGCTAGCGAATTATGACAATAAAGATGATAGGGCATTGCTGGAAAAAGGTTTAATGGAGGGATTTGTGGTACCAGTTAGAAATGAAGTGTGTGGGGCGGAAAATTTTAAGAATTTAAAATCTGCAACAGAGTACCCGGCGGTACTGCAGGAAAAATTGGACAGAGAGATAAAATTGGGGAGGATGGTGGGACCATTTGAAGAAATACTGATACAGGGTTTAGTCATATCACCTTTAAGAGTGGTACCTAAGAAAGAAAAAGGTAAATTTCGTATGATACAACACCTGTCATATCCGAGAGGGAGGTCGGTAAATGATGCGATTGACAGGGCAGATGCGTCAGTACAGTATCAGTCATTTAATTCAGCAGTAAGGATGGTAAAAGAAGCAGGGAGGGGCGCATTAATGGCAAAAATAGACATAGAATCCGCGTTTAGGCTGTTACCATTAAATCCGAGCAGTTTTAAGCTAATGGGATGTAGATTTAACAAGAAGTTCTATGTGGATAAATGTTTGCCGATGGGCTGCTCAGTATCATGCTCCATATTTGAGAAATTCAGTACATTCCTACATTGGTTGTTGGTAGCAAGGACAGGTTCGAATAGAATCGTACATTATTTGGACGATTTCATGGTAGTGGGTGAAGCAAGGGACAGTGCATGCGCGAGGTTGAAGAATTCGCTAGTCGATATGCTAGAGGAATTAGGAGTCCCGGTAGCAGCCAAAAAATTGGAGGGGCCCAGTCAGCGGTTGTCATTTCTAGGCATAACGATAGATACAGTGAGAGAGCAATGCGAGCTGCCAGAAGAGAAGATAGAGAAGGCGAGACAATTAATAAGGGAAATGCTAGGGAGGAAGAAAGTGGCATTAAGAGAAATGCAGAAGTTGCTGGGCGTACTTAATTTTGCGTGCAGGGTAATACCAGTAGGGAGAATATTCAAGAGAAGGTTGGAGTTGGGAACAGCAGGGGTAAGAAAACCTGAGCATATGGTTAGGACAGGAGAGATGAAGGAAGATATGAAAGTCTGGGATACATTTTTAACAGACTTGAATGGGATCAGGATATGGCCTAAGGCAGCAGCAGGCGAATTAGAACTTTACACAGATGCGGCTGGAAGTGCGGGCTTTGGTGCATACCTGCAGGGTAGATGGTGTGCGGGCAAATGGCCAGCAGATTGGGAAAAGAACGGTTGGGTAAAAAATATGGCGTTGCTAGAGTTATTTCCCATAGTGGTAGCGGTAGAGCTGTGGGGCAATTTACTAGCGAATAAAAGTATTACATTTTGGTCAGACAATCAGGGAGTAGTAGATGCAGTTAATAACCTTTTGGCATCCTCAATGCCAGTAATAAAATATTTACGATACCTGGTGCTAAAATGCCTGCAGAAAAATATTTGTTTTAAAGCGAAGCACATCCCAGGGTATAAAAACGTTATAGCCGACGCCCTGTCTAGATTTAATTGGGAGGCATTTAGGAGAGCAGCGCCTGCAGCTAAAAAGGAAAGGTGAAAGCTGCCCCATCTTTCTTTGGCCGATTGGGAGCGCATAGAAGGGATAAGGAAAATGGTGGAAAAGTCTTTGGCACCAAGAACTTGGAGTGCATACGACACCTATTGGAAGCAGTGGTTACGGTTTAAGGGTGGCACGACAGGGGGAGAGCGAAGTAGGTTCTTGGAATGGCTTTGGTCTTTAAAAATGAAGGGCATGAAAAAAGGTCAGGTTTGAATCGCGATAGCAGGGGTATCATTCTTTGCAAAATTAAGAGGCAGGGAGGACATAACAAAATCATTCATAGTCAGAAAGGTCTTAAAAGGATGGCAAGTAGGTGAGGTTAAGAAGTCGGATGACAGGGAACCGATTATGGAGGATAGGTTGGAAAGAATGGTGCTGGTATTGGGTGAGGTTTGCAAGAACATGGAGGAAGCTATTTTGTTTAAAGCGGCATTTGTCATCGCATTCTGGGGGGCATTCAGGATAGGGGAGTTGATAGCAGAAAGTGGGACGGACAGGGAGTACGGGTTAGGGGTAACCGATGTAAAAGTATACGAGGATAACATAATGGTGCTGTTAAGAAAATCGAAAACAGACAGACAGGGAAAAGGGGTATGGGTGTCAATGAAGGAGACTAGGGGCAGCACATGCCCAGTGGCAGGGATAAAAGAGATGTTAAGGGTAAGGCGCGAGGAAGGAAGGTTGTTTTTAAGACACACAGACGGGTCTAATTTAATAAGCTTTTAGATCATACATTAGGATGAAAGGGGAATAAAAGGAGAGAAGGGGGGTGGGGGGGGGAGAGACGTATGGCATATACTTGCAGGTAGGGTGGTGTCAAAGGGTTTGTGTTGATTTGTTTGGAGGTTAATGAATATTTGTTTTTTCATTTCAGGCAGAGCATTACCGATATGGGTGGTTGGCCACTTGTACGTGCATTGGGCCCGGGCAAGGGCAATGGCGTCAGGTTTAGGAGAGCACTTAGGTTTTGTGCACAGGGCAGCAAGCATAAGATGGTTAGGAAAAAGGGGCATGCACTGGGGTGAGTTAGTTGCGATTATACAGCAGGCAAGAAGAAGGTGGGGCCCCCCAGACGCACTGATAATACACTTAGGAGGCAATGATATAGGCGCATTTCCTTTAAAGAAATTAGAGGATAGCATAAAAGAGGTAATTAGCTGGTTAAAGGTCGCTTGGCCGCAGGTGCAAGTTATTTGGTCCAATATAATCTCCAGGATACGCTGGCACAACACAGATATGCAAAGGACAGGATATAGGTCACGCAGGCGAGTGAATCAGGTAGCGGCAAAGATAGTAAGGGAGACAGGAGGCAGGGTGCTGGAGCATCCGCTGATTGCAGCAAAAAGAGAGGAGCTGTTTCGGGCCGATGGAGTACACCTGAATGAGGTTGGGAACGATCAGTTTCTGGAGGACATAAGGATGATGGTAGCGGAACTGGTACAGGTGAGGAAAGGTCACTAGGTTGGGTGGTGGAAAAGGGAGCCTTTTTGCTGGTGGTGAAAATGGGTCTGGCACGTGGGCGGGGCATCGAGGACGCGGGAGGATCCCGCTGCACATTCGGCTTGGGGCCGTGATCCGGTGGTCTAGCTGCTGGGCAGACTGTGCAGCGGGTTCTCTTGGGCAATTCCTCGTGCCTCGCCACGGGGGGGTGTTTTGTGGTCATCCCCCCCGGAAATGTGGACCCATGTTCAGTTGAAATGCTTGGGCATTTATGTTGATTTTTGGTCTTGAAATGGTATTACTTGATATATGGCTCTCTTGACTGATTTTGGCTACTATGCAAAATCATCTTAAATAAAAGTGACCTTTCCATTTTTTCTTGGCAAATCATGGTGTTGTGTGTTTATTTCAGGTATTAAAGGGGAACAGGGGTAAGGAGTATGGTAATTAAGGTACTGGGTTAAAAGTGTTGGGTAAGGGAAGTTAAATGGACCATCTAAGCCTTAAGTGCTTTATCAAGATAAGTGATAGCAGATGGAAATCCTTTATTTAAGGCATGTAGTAACTTGCTATTGGTCAAGATGAACTCTACCAAATTAGCAATCATTGTCAGCTGTTTTTTAGAATTTGTTTGGTTTTTAAGGTGGTATTCCTTCATTTCTTAAATACTTTGTTTCAAAGTGATTCAGCATATATAAAAACATGTATAAAAAGTGTATAAAAGACAGTGAAAGACATAAAATATAAATGGCATTTATAAAAAATTGTATGAACATAGTCTAAACATATTATAAGTATAGTTAAGGAATCTGCATATAAAATTTAGATCACCTAAAACAAGATTAAAACGTTGAATTCATATCAGGCTCCATAGTGAAATGATTCTAATAGGAGTATTTCCATAACTACGTTCATTAATCACAGAGGAAAGGGGCCAGATCTAGTTCGGAGTTACGGCATCTAGGATATAGGGTTTTAAATTTATAGATAAGTCCAACCTGTTTCATTAATAATTTGTGTTCTAAATTTCCTCATCTCCAGTTACCTACTACTTTACTGATCCCCCAGTGGTTTTAACTTTATGTACTTCTTTGAAGTGTCTGTATAAGTGTGTGTTATCTGTTTCGTGTTCAATGGATAAGAGATGCTCCCTTATACGATCCCTAAGGCTCCTTTTTGCTTCCCCCAAATACATTAGATTACAGCTACATTTCAAGGCATATACTACTCTTTTAGTGGTACATATAATTAGGTCTTTTATGACAAATTCTTCTCCTGTGTTAGAGAATATAATATTTTTTTTCTTAACGCTATGCTTACAGGCTTTGCATGTATAGCAGGGGAAAAAGCCAGATACTCTTTTGCCGGTCAGATCTCTATCTTGAGTGGTCTGATTCTTTTTTCTGGTCTCACTTGGTGCTAATATTTATTTGAATTTCTTTGCTTTTTTTAATACAAATCTTGGATTCAGTGTTAATTTATCCCCAATTAGGGGCTCTGCTTTTAAAAGATGCCAGTGTTTCTTTATAATTTTTCTTATAATGCCATGATCTGCACTATAATCCATTATAAAGGGGACATTTCGAGTATCATCTTGTTCCAAAATGTTTTGCTTATAACTCAGCAATGATTTTCCATCTATGTCCCTTGCCCTAGTTACTGCTTTTTGCACATTTTCAGATTCATAGACCCTTTCTTTAAATCTATCTAATAGTGTAGTGACCTGTTCTTCTAAAACAATGATCCTGGAACAGTTTTTTCTAATGCTTTGGGTCTGTCCTAAAGGGATATTTGTCTTTCATCTTGTGAGAGGGCAGCTTTCATCGTGGATATAATTATTGGAGTCAACTGGTTTGAAGTGGGTTTTTGTTTCAATATTGCTTTCTATAGACATAATTTCTAGGTCAAGGAATACTATTTGGTCTTTGCTATAGTTGTAAGTGAAGTTTAAACCCTTAGGGTTGGTGTTAATTTCTTCAAACATACGAGTTAGTTCTAATTCTGTCCCTCGCCACACTATCAGTATATCATCTATATACCTCTTGTAGAGCACGAGGTTTGCACCATAGCTATTTTTGCCAAAAAATGTTCCTCCCAATTCCCCATAAAGAAGTTGGCATAGCTGGGTGTGAACCTCATGCCCATAGCTGTCCCCTCAATTTTCAAGAAGTATTTTCCATCAAATGAACAGTAGTCTTTTTGTTCTTTTTCTAAGCTCCTATCCATTTTTAGGTAGTTATTAACTGATTCAATTCCTTTTTTTGTGGTCTATTATGGTGTACAGAGAGGTCACGTCACTAGTATGAATTCTTCTTGCCATTCTAACTCTCCTAAAATGTTAAGGACTTGTGTGGAGTCTCTAAATTATAATTCATATAATTATGAATTTAAACCTTTAAATGTTTGCAGACATGAGTCTACACATTGGGAGAGGTTAGAACTAAGAGAGCCTATACCCGATATGATGGTTCTTCCTGGGTGGTTTGTTAGATCTTTGTGTATTTTAGGTAGGAAATAGAAGATAGGGATCCTAGGAAATTTGCATGCCAAGTAAGCAAATTATTTTTTCATTTAGGATCCCAATTTCCTTTCCTTTTTCCAGAATACAGTTGAGTTTCTTTTTAAACTTTTCAGTGGGATTTATCTCTATTTTTTTTATATGTTTTCTGATCAGAGAGAAGTCTATAGGCTTCTTTCATATATTTGTCTGTGTCCATAACCACTATCTCCTCTCCTTTGTCAGTCGGTTTAATGGTGACTTTGTTATTCTTTAAGAGATTTTTAAGAATTAGTTTGTCATTTTTACTTAGGTTATGTTTCACATATTTTGTTGTGTTACTTTTTCTCAAATCCTTAAGTACTAGCTTCTCAAAAGTGTCCAAATAACTCCTGCGTGCATATGTAGGATAGAAATTTGATTTAGGTTTGAGACTAATATGTATGACATTTTTTTGATATGATCTAACAAGTTGCACAAGTTTAGTGATTGTCCTTTTCCAGAGGTTGCTTCATAAAGAATCTTTTAAGTGTAAGGTTTCTTACATATTTTCTAACATGTATGTGTGTATTAAATTTATTTAGTCTTGCCGTCGGGGCAAAGGAAAAACCTAACCTTAGAATTCTTTTTCCCTCATCTTTTAACACAGTTTCACTTAGATTAAATATTTCTATATTGGGATTTACTATCTCAATCTTTTGGCGTTTTTTTTCACGATCCGCTTCCTCTCTTTCCTCTAGAGCACTTTTTCTCCTGTTTAAGGATATTTGTTGTATTGATTCCTGTCTCATCAGATCTCTTAAAGTGCCCTCTTTCAGAGGGCTCTTTCCTAAAAAAGACCTCTCATCATTTGTCTATTGTCATCATTATGTGTTTCTCTCAAGGGTGCATATCTATTCTCCAATGGAACCTGCCAATATCTTTTTGTCTCCCTTGTGTTATTCCAACCATTATTATTTCTACCACCACCAGTATTATGATAATCATTCCTTGATCTCCAATTTGATCTCTGGTATTCTCTATTCTGGGTTTTTCTTTGTGGGTTATATCTTTAGTTATCCTCCTCATACCTGTTATTAAAGTGCCTGTAAACATTGCTTTTTTCATAAAATAAATTTACATATTACATATTTATATTTAAAATGCATTTTTTAAACTTAAAGGGACATGAAAGCCAATTTTTTTTTTCTTTCATGATTTAGATAGAGGATGCAATTTTAAACAACGTTCTATTTTACTTCTATTATTAAATTTGCTTCATTCTCTTGATATCCTTTGCTGGAAAGCATATCTAGATTGGTGGATGCACATAGATGCCTTGTGTAATTGGCTCACACATGTGCATTGCTATTTCTTCAACAAAGGATATCTAAAGAATGAAGCAAATTAGATTATAGAAGTAAATTGGAATGTTGTTTAAAATTGTAGTCTCTATCTGAATCATGAAAGAAAACTTTTGGGTTTAATGTCCCTTTAAAATGTATTATAATACTAAAGAAAACTTTTATACCTTTATTATTTCATTTATTTTTGGTTTCCAAATGCGATGTCAATCACTTAGTATAGCCCGCCTCCTTCCCTGCTTCTAAATTTATTATAATCGATGCTGCGCTATTCTAAGGCTGAGAAAAGGGCCCAATGGCCAACCAGTGGTGCCATTGGGCCCTTTTCTCTCTTCTACTAAGTTTTTAGCCTAAAAATTAGGCTTCCTCCAATAGAGCACACTGAACTGGAAATAAATCCAGCACAATGTCAAATAAATTGGAATCAGACAGAGTTTCAAGACAAAAAAAGAGACAAATAGATTTAGAAGAAGTATTTAGTGAATCCCCAGTGGAAACTAATGAAATAAATTCAGACACACTAGATAAGACTTTACGTGAACTCCACAAAAACTTATATAAACAAGATAAAGTTTGGTGGAATCACCATTTCTTTGAGAAATACCTAGAAAAGAAATTAATTCCTCGTGGCCTCAGAATCCAATTATTTCCAGCGTTTGAATTTAGAAATCCAGATCATACTATTGAGTGGGAAGATGCTCTGTCAGAGTGTTCAAACAAACTAATGAACATTTTGATCAGACACGATAAAGCGGAATATGATAGACTCGAGGAAATTATAAACACACACAATGAACAACTAAAACAATTTGAGAGCTTAAAAGAGTTTGAATCTACTTATAAAAAGTACCAACATGAATTGGATAAATACGAATCGGACATTAAGCAAACAAAAACAGGCAAATTCAAGCGAGATTTAGAAGACTATCAAAACAAAAAAGTGTACAAATGGAAAAAAAGATTTAATACTCATAGCTCAAAAAATGTTCCCAGCAGAGTGCAAATAGTGGAAAGTGATATTTCTGACACAGATACAGAAGACATTGATTCAGCGAATGAAGAAGTAGCAGGTCCCTCCAAACCAATGAAAACCAATAGTACCATGAACACACGCAAAAGGAAAGATTTTTTAGAAGGGGACAGTTTAAACTCAGACCCACCAGAAGAGGTGGGAGGAGCAAACAAAAGGGTATCTCGAGCCAGACACAACAAAGACAAAAAACAAATGACGAAACCCTACAAAAGAACACCCAGCCCCTTCTCCAAAATGAGAATGAAGACCTAAAAATTATAAATTTATCTACAAAAATTCTTTCAGAGGATCATGTAAAAGTATTATCCAAAGGCATGTCATTCTGCCCAGGTACAAGCCTAAATAAATTCGAAATCATCAAAGATATCCATCTGTTTCTGAGAAAACTACTTCTCAAGAAACAATTTAATACAACGGACAATTCAATAGAAAACCAAAATGTAGGCAATTTAACAACAGAGGAGAGAGTGACCTTACAAGATCTAGAAGATCTACTGTCTGAAAATGAGTCCACAACTTCTAGTAATTGGCGTAAACAACTGAACCACAAATCAAAGTATCTACCAAAACTATTAAATGCGCCATGTATACAAATCTTCAATGAAGTGGTATGCACTGAAATTGCGGAATTAAAAATACACCCCCCAAAGACAAATCTCTCCAAAAAAGAAAAACAGGCCTTAGCAGAAATTAAAGACTGGGACGATGTGGTGATCTGCCAAGCAGACAAAGGTGGAAATATAGTCATCTGGCCTAATGAAATGTACATGCAAGAAGTGGAAAAACAATTAAAGGATACCACCTGTTATAAAAAACTCTGGAATTGTCCACTTGAAGACTTCAAAGACAAATACTCTAATCTAATAATGAATGCGAGAGTACATGGTGTCATCACAGAAAAGGAAAAGAAATTTCTAACTGTCAACATGCCTAAGATCTCCACTTTTTACTGCATACCTAAAATACATAAAAATAACGAACATCCACCTGGACGTCCGATTGTATCGGGAATAGACAATCTCACGGAAAAAGCCAGCAAATATGTTGACAGCAGACTAAGAGAATTTCTAACACAAATTCCCTCATATATTAAAGACACCACAGAAGCTCTGCAACAGTTACAGGATATTTGGTTAGATGACAACACATGGCTAGTGACAGCCGATGTAGAGGCCTTATACACCAGCATAAGCCACACACTTGGTCTCAAAGCAGTTAAATACTACTTAGACATGTCCGCTGAAGAAAATCCAAATCATAATCAATTTATTTTGAAATTACTCGAATTTGTACTGACTAAAAACTTCTTTGTGTTCAATAATAGGTACTACCTCCAAACCCAAGGAACAGCAATGGGTACAGCATGCGCACCAACCTATGCGAATTTATTCCTAGGTTGGTGGGAACAAACAACAGTATTCTCTGACAAATATGACAAGTATACACAATTCATCCCCTGTTGGCTTAGATTTATAGACGACATTCTATTCATCTGGGAGGGCCCCAAAGAGAAACTTGATGAGTTCCTGATGGAACTAAATATTAATCAACTCAATATAAAATTAACATATCATACAAGTCAAAAGGAAGTGCCCTTTTTAGATCTATTAATATTCAAAAACCCTAATGGCCAGATAGGGACAGATCTTTACAGAAAATCCACAGCAACAAATACATTACTATTCAGCACAAGCGATCATGCACCAAATACCATCAAATCACTTCCAATCGGAGAGTTCCTGAGAACTAAAAGAAATTGCTCAGAAGAATCTTTGTTCAAAAAAAGAGCACAAGAGCTGGATGAAAGACTACAAAAACGAGGTTACAGTAAGACATCTATCAGAAAGGCCAAAAAAAGAGCACGCTCAACCGATAGAAATGAATTACTACAATCAAAAAGAAAAAAATCTGACGGCAAAACAAGACTTATTATGACTTATAACTCAAACAGCAAACAAGTCATTGATGTGATAAACAAACACTGGAAGATTTTGCAATCAGACCCCATATTAAAACAACATTTGGGGAATAGAGTGGATGTGAGCTACAGAAGAAGCAAAAATCTGAAAGATATGATAAGCCCAAGTCATTTTCTGGAAAAAAGGAAAACTATCAAGAAAACTACTGTACAAGGCTCATACCCTTGTGGTACATGCAGTAGTTGCAAACACATGAAAAAAACCCACAGAATAAAAGACAGATTTGGTAAATCTCATGATATAAAAGCATATATCAGTTGCAACTCTTCAGGGGTCATTTACATGATCAAATGTGGATGCCCTAAAATATACATAGGCATGACGACACGTAAGTTACGAACCCGCTTACAAGAACATCTTCGGAATATAAAAAATGCAGCGAAAGACCTACAGGACAGGAAAAACCTCACGTCAGTGGCCTATCATTTTCTAAAGTACCATAAAGGGAAAAACACCTCACTTACCTGTGCAGGAATCCAGAAGATAAGTTTGGGTATAAGAGGAGGTGATTTATCAAAAAATCTTCTACAACATGAAAGTAGATGGATTTTTTTAATGAACTCAGTCCAACCTCAAGGACTTAATGAGCACAATAATTATTTTACATACTTATAATTACAGAAATAATCAGTTTTTATGTATAAATACAGTTACACCGATAATTATTAAGACCCTTGCTGGAATATATGGGATGATGAATCCATGAAGGAGGTTCTCCCAGTTACTACACATCTTAACCGAACTATACGGATGTAAATATGTTCACAATCTATTAGTGCACTTTTTATAAAAATAAAAAAAAGAGAAAAATCCCCTCTTTTCTTTTTCTTTTTCACGTTTTTAGAAAAAACATTCATTAATACACAAAATAATATATTTTTTCAAAAAAACTTTTTTACTTTATTTCTCACATCACTATTATCATTATTATGTAGTTTTGATTTTACAACAATCTTATTTTAGGTAATACTACCAAACATCAGTACCTTAACACTAATTAATTAAACATTGACACTTTCTCTTGTTAACAAGTACACTCACTTTAAGTAAACACATTCTAGGTAAATACTAAGCACTAGATATATGCAATGGCTAAGAAACCCATAGTCAAATCTGTTAGCATCTATAAGACACTATAATACGTTTTATATCACCCACATACTTACAACCTAGTTTTGTTAATATAATTGAGGTGCGCATTATAGCTCTAGTGACACTTGAAATAGTGTCATGAGTATAAAAAAGCAGAAATAATAACTTTGCCAAACAAGAACCGTAACAATAGAATTCTTTATTATAAGTGCTACAAAAATACACTAATATATCAATAGAACTATACTCCTCTTTAGAAAGAAATATATTAGTACATACTCTTACCCAAAAATGTATCAAATACGCAAGATTAGATTGCTAAATAATGACTAAAAAAGAATGAAACATGTGTGATCTCATATCTTACGCAGACGTGGGCAAAGGTAAACATACACACCCCCACTTGTGATTCGCTAAACAACTCATGACATGCTCATGATAGGCGGAGTCAGTGGGTTTAAATACCCGCCAAGTTTTCACCTCCGTAAAACTCTTTGAGAAAGCCGAATTGCTCGGCGAAACATGTCAGGGGAGGTTGGGAGTTAAAATGGGCTCCTTATAGAAAAAAATGTATGTGTTTTAATATCAGGAAAAACTTTGATTTAGGGTTATAATTGGTAACCAACTTTAATAACAAACTGCAGCGATATCGGTATTGTCTCGGTACTTTATTTAGGGATACAGCTAATACTTAAAATTGAAGTCATATTTAATGGCTTATACCCAGTATTTATAACGGCAGGTATCTCTGCATACATATATACCGACACTTAGTATTAATGTGGGAAACTGAATCTGGCAAAATCATTTTATAAGGTGGTTACAATAGTACCGCTACCAGTCATAAGACATAATATTGGCTGTCAGCTACTGTCAGCTTACTAGCGGTGACGATCAGGCTGCAATATAAGCACTAGGTGTCCTTAGTGACACGCTGATATTAATAACTTTAGAGCAACCAAGTGATCAATAACTATAAAAACTATAACGTTAATGGTGCTAAGTCACTGCTGATAGATCGATATACATTTGCAGCGCGAGAATTATGCTGCAGTAAGAGGTTTCGATACTATATAACAAACAAATGATTGAAAGTTACTCGATCTATATTCAGCTCCTTAAAATTTAGAGTACTATCAGAACTCTGGTGATTAACCTTGTATACCACTTTGAGCTTTATAAACAAGCCATATCAGCAACACATTATACTATGTTACGACAGCTGCAGCTAAAATCCACAGGTTCACCTACACTATAAATAATTTAAAGAGCCAATAAATCAGACAATATACTGTAGTAAATCTTGATAAAAGTCTGAACCTAGAATACCTAGACTATATGACAAACACACTGATGAGACCCATACAAAGGTGTTTATAAATATACTACGAATCCACTCATCCAGTGTTATATATTCGCTAGCTGAAGAAAGTTATCCAATACAAATATTTTAAAAGAACAAATATATATGTACTCCTAGTGAGATTCTGATACTAGGCTGATGGTGCAATAACAGTTGTGTACTACTAGTGACAATTTGATATTCGTAATAGGGTGCTTATCACTCATCAGAAGTGGTTAACATTGTAAAAGCAACCCAAATACACCGAATCTCATATTTAAGTACATGGTATACCACAAGATACCATAATCACTACTCTACATAATCTGGCATTATGTGTCAGTAAATTAACTAGAGCCTTGATTGTTCCAAAAAATCTTTTAGGCTAACCCCTACCTGTATTAGAAACGGATAACTCAGATAGTTGGCAGTATTCTAGTCGCAATATATATTAAGATTTATCTTATAGCTACTACCAAATTGGTTTATTTGAGCTCTACTTCATACTCCTATCAAAGTTGACTCATTCCTGGGTTTTTAAAGTATTGTTTGTTCCATTTAATTTTAATATATAGTCCAATAAAAGTTATGTTTTAATTTAATTCACTGATCCGCATTCCTGAAACTCAGCAAATATTTCCACATTAGGGAATTAGAGTGCTAATCAAGTGTACATTTTTTGGAGATGTCAATCCCCAATTCCTGTTGCTATTCTAAGGCTGTCTGTCATGCCCCTTTTTTTGTTTTCTCGGCGAGGTCTTGCTAATCTGAGGGAAGTTTTCTGATTATATCCCCCCGCTATAAAATTGTGCATTTCTTAGTTTTTTACAAGCTGTCTCACTTATCTTTATATTTCTAAATGCAATATAATTTGCTAAAAAAAAAAAAGAATATTGCTTTCAAAATGTGTACTTTTTTAGGTATTTATTCATTAGTTGTTATAATAAATAGATTCTCTTTATGAAAATATGTAAAAAATAGCATATCCCTGGGATCACTTTCCCTCTTCTCTACCCAATATCCCCGCCAGTCTCGCAGACAGCCCCCCAGCTACAACTATGTGCTCTATGAGTAGAGCTCTAACCCTGTCTGTTACACAGCACCAAGCTTGCCCTAACCCTGTCTGTCACACAGCACCCAGCTTGCCCTAACCCTGTCTGTCACACAGCACCCAGCTCACCCTAACCCTGTCTGTCACACAGCACCCAGCTCGCACTAACCCTGTCTATCACACAGCACCCAGCTCACCCTAACCCTGTCTGTCACACAGCACCCAGCTCGCCCTAACCCTGTCTGTCACACAGCACCCAGCTCGCCCTAACCCTGTCTGTCACACAGCACCCAGCTCGCCCTATCCCTGTCTGTCATACAGCACCCAGCTCACCCTAACCCTGTCTGTCACACAGCACACAGCTTTTCCTAACCTTGTCAGTCACACAGCACCCAGCTCACCCTCCTCCCTACCTGCAGGAGAACTGACGGTACAGCATCCCATGAGTGGAATAACTAAAAATGCAGGAAGTGCTACTTCAGGAGCCAAGATCCTTCTCCACGCACTTCAAATGTGTAGCTCCGGGTGGGAGCTCCTCCCTCCCTCTCTGATTTGTATGACAAAGCGGGAGGGAGGAGGCTAGCCTTCCAATTCCCTCTGCCGCGGTCCCTACTCACCCTGGCATCTCTTTTAGTGACAGTGATAGAGAGAGGGTGAGTAAGGAAGAGGGAACTGGAAGAGTGACAATCACTGCCAGTTAGTGAAGGTAGGGCCCAGCTAGATATTCCCCTGGGGTCAGCAGCGCATAAGTTCTTTGTTCCAAACCCCTAACCCCCCCCCTCATATTCTTTTCCTACCGCTTTCTCCTGGCACCATGCTGCTGCCTACAAAAAATGCGGACTGACATAATTTGTCTGGGGACTGTCCCCGGAAATCAAGGACATCTGATCACACTTTTTTTAGCATGCATCAAGCATGTTGAATAAAATGTATCTAAAAAATATAAAGAATATACTATAAATAATTATAATTAAAATGGCTGAAGACAAGTGGTCAATAAAAAGAAGCCTTTCTAACAATGTGAACTTTTTTTTTTTTTTTTTTTTTTTTTAATAAGCACATACAGAAAAAAATATATTTAAAAAGAGAATAGATTTTTTTAATTAGTAAATATAAATATTGAATATAATTTTTTTAACTTTTTTATTTTATGCCTAATGCTACTGAGGTTCGTTTTGTTTCTCTGCTGTGCCGGAACTAATTTTTCAAACGTTACTTGCCTAGTGCACATGCGGATCCGGCTGTGTGTTTTGAGAAAAACGGTGCGCATACATAATAATAAAATGGCGCGACCGATTAATAGAGATTAGTGGATGAGGTAGGGACAGGCAGAAGCGGATTCAGTGATGGGCAGTCTTAATAATATATACTAATGAAAAAATAAATAGAGAATATTTATACATTTAATAATTAAAAAGTGTTTAAAATATTGAAATCTAGGAATGTTAACGGTATATTTTTAAATAGATAAGGTTTTTTTTTTTAGGTTTACTGTCCCTTTAATAGATCTATTATGATGATTATTATCATTTCTATTGAAGGTTTTTGGGAGGACCACTGTCCAGGAATCCATTATTTCCTTAGCAATATGTTTCCTTTTATTTATATTAGGAGTTTGCTTATTCTCTTTACCTCCCTCTTTGATCTCTTTCTCATCAGTCATATCCCTTTCCAACTTCTTCTATTTAGTTCTTAATAAATCTTTGTTTAGAGTCTCTAATCTTCCAATAATTACTTTCTGTTTTATTTGTATTCATTTTCTATTTTCCTTTCTTTTAGTTTTTCTTTTAATACCAAAATTTCATCCCCTAGTGTCTTCAAGGTCTCTTCTCTAGATTTAAAAAAAAAATATTAATTAGATCATTAGATGCTTTGTTTAAGAATTTTCCCCATTCTGATTGTAACAGACTGCTTAAGGGAAATGTACATGTTTTATTTAATTTTAAGCCTCTAGGGATAATGCCTTTAGAAGTATATCTATTCAGAAATACTATCTCCATCTTTTGTTTTTATTATTTTGTTAGTAATGTTTCAAGATTTTTCATAAAGTCTTCAAGATTGTCCAAATTTATATCTAAGTCAGTATTCTGTCAGATTAATTCAACATTCTAATCTTGTTATAGGTGATCTAAATTTTATAGGTAGTTTCCTTAACTATACTTATACTATGTTTAGACTATGGGACAGGTACTCACAAGTGGAGTGGCACTTTTCGTTAAAAAAGTGCATACAGGCAGGCTGACATTCTCAGCAGTCAGCACGCTGACCAAAGCGATAAGGTGCTGGTCTCTCGGTGTCTTACGATCCCAGGACAAAATTCCCAAACTCTCCTTTGTTGGATGCCGTACTCGGTAAGGTGTTTGTTTGTTTATTCCAGTTGGAATCGGAACCTCTTAAGCAGTAGTAAACAGTATGAACTGTTATAAGGCTGAAGTATGCGTCTCTTTGCACAAGAAAATAAAATGAAACTCAATCCAGGCTGAGTAACTGGAAAAAAGGGGTTTTATTTTTGGAGCTGATAACGCGTTTCTCGGCCGTTAGCTCCTGGCCGTTTCATCAGATCAATTACATACATTGTTAACAGGTACATTTAAAAAGGTGTATATATCACCTGATTGGATAGAGCAGAACCAATAAGCATATTGGTAACATTGTTGCAAAGCGACGATTTTGTTAGACATTCTTCTAAGTGGCTGAATGGAATAATTTCTAAAAGATGTAACAACAATAACTAATAATTAAATAAAAACATATGTCTATATAAAATATCAGATAGGAAATATTGTTAAAAACATATTAAAATTGTTTAGATAAATTTATGTCCAAAAATTTTTTCTGTCTTAATCGAAAAGCGAAAAAAACGGAAAAAAGGAAAAGGCGAAAAAAGCGGAAAATATTTTGCAAATAACCCAGATTATTTTTGTTTGCTGAAAAAGATGTCTGCGCTATTTAAATATATATATTTTTACTTAACGTATTTGCCGATATCTGTGAGTATATAAAAAACTCAACAAAATAGGTTTATTCTAGTTCAATAGGTGCTGGTTTTTTATATTTGTTCCTTAATCCTAGAAGTAAATAGGGACTTAGTGTTTTGTCTTTTGGGGAATTTTTATGTGAATGCTGAATATAGGCAAGATTTAATAACGCCTAGAACAAATGATTTTCTACATGTTTATATCTTAGTATTATCTATAGAGAACGGTTATTTGTAATGATGTGATAGAGGATGAAAGTAATTATGACTACCGATGTATTTGTATATATGATATTAACATCTTTTATGTTCAGTATATGTAATGGACGCCGAAAATGCAAATGAGACAGATGTGCTATTAATTGAAGGCAGCTAGATCTAAATTGGAGTTGAGGCCTGCTGGATACAAAGTTTTAAGTTTGTGTATCCAGAAAGTCTCACGTTGTCTGAGTGAGATCATTCTGTTGTAGTCTGTGGAGGGGGGGATGAAGTCTATCGGATAAAATTTGAATATGGATGGGTTGCCCCCATGTTTGTGGAGGCAGTGTTCAGGTATACTGTGTTTGATAGTGGTCTTTTTACAGTTCTTGCAATTGCGAACCGAACCAATGATGACACACCATATAACAGATTTTCACATTCCTCTTATGATCATTATAACAATAGACATCATAATTCTTATCAATACAATCCTTATTATGAAGACTACTCAAATTATAGACATAGAGATCATAACCCCTCCACCAGTCATGATTACAGACCACAAACCCCTAGAGAAACACATAGGAATCAACAACAACAAAAAGAAAATGATTTTCATCCAAAAACATCTTCTTTTCAACATCCAAACCGTTTTGCACCTTTAACCTCAGTTACGGAAGAAGACGTTTTTCATGAAAGAAACATTAGGCCAAACTCTACATCTTCAACTTCTTTTTTAGAGAATGCCCCACAACATTGCCGAATTCCCCTAGAAGATCAAAATTCAAGAAAAAGACCCCTATATATAGATCACGAGGCTCAAGAGGCAGAGGCCTTACCTCCAAGAAAAAGAAATTACAAAAACTAGAGAAAGGGATCTTTAATCTATCTTCCCATACACTCACAACCAATGAAAAAAGAGTTTTACAAAAAGGATTATCTTTCTGCCCACCAAATCCACATAAACTGTCTAACCTTTTTGTTGATCTTAACCGATTTACAAGAAAACTTACATTACAAAAATATTTCACATCAAAAACCTTAAAAAAACAAAACCTGCAAAACACAGATACACTGTGTATACTTACAGACAACATGGAATGCAAGAACAATACACCCACCATTACCAGTTCAATAGACAATCTAGCTACACATTTATATGAAGGCTTTATACACACAAGTGTTAAAACAAAATCATCCTTTTCACCTGTGTTAGGATCTAATCAATACATAGAGATTTATCAAAGTATGGTTCTGGAAGATTTTGAGAAGTTGACACGAAAAAACGCAAAAAAGAAAATTTATATCAATTTACAAGAGAAACAAGCTATCCACTCCCTATCTAACAATCCCAACATCATTATACGTGATGCTGACAAGGGAGGAGGCATCATTATTCAAAATATTTCTGATTATCTAAAAGAAGCTGATAGAATTCTAAAAGATGCCAATTATTATAGAATTCTTAAACAAGATCCCACTGAGCAATTTCTCAAAAGCTACCAGAGACTAATACAGAAAGGAATAGACCATAAAATCCTCAATAAAGACGAAAAACTTTTTCTTAAAGTAACGAATCCAAGCATAGCACATTACTATCACCTCCCGAAAATACACAAAAATTTAGAAAATCCCCCAGGGCGCCCCATCATTGCAGGTATTGATAATCTGACTTATAATTTATCCTATTATATTGATCTTTTGTTACAAAAATATGTTATTGGTTTACCGTCCTACATTAAAGACAGCACAGATCTTATGAACAAATTGAAACATCATACTAACACAGGAGACCTTCTTTGGATCTCCTGTGATGTCGGAGCACTATATTCCAACATCAAACACCATTTGGGTCTAAAAGCCATTTCACTCTTTCTCGAGAGAGATCAGTATATGCCTAATACACAGAAAGAATTTACTTTAGAATGTATTGAATACATTCTTCATCACAACTATTTTATGTATCAAGACTCCTTTTTCCTACAGATCAAGGGAACGGCCATGGGCACCAGATTCGCCCCCAGTTTTGCCAATTTGTTTATGGGCATGTTCGAGGAGAACTACATCTATAATTCCTCAATGGGGGCGAGTCTGGTGTTCTATGGCCGTTATATAGATGATCTTATCTTTCTATGGAGAGGGGATCAAACATCAGCTACAGCTTTTGTTGCATCACTCAATGAGAATCAAATGGGTCTCAATTTTACATCAGTTATACATGAAAAAACAATAGATTTCCTAGATCTATCTTTAAGTTGGGATAATGAGGGTATTTTTTGTTCAAAAACTTTTTTCAAAAGTGTGGATAGCAATAGCTATCTCAATTTCACTAGCAACCATCATAAAAAATGGCTAGCAAATATCCCTTATAGCCAATTCGAAAGGATTAAACGAAATTGTTCACACCTAGAAACCTTCGAACAACAGAGTAACATCATATATGAGAGATTTATTGACAAAGGATACCCAAAAAAACTCCTAGATGACTGTTTAAACAAAGCTAGATCATTAGATAGAAACATCCTTCTAGAGAAGAAATCTGGGAAAAGCAATATCATTAACACCCTACAGTCATATCCTCTTTTCATAACCCAATACAATAATAATTATCGACAAATTCAACATATTTTGAACAAACACTGGCACATAGTATGTAGAGACCCAATTCTAAAACCATTATTATCAGAACAACCCCGAATTGTATATACCAGAGCGCCCACATTAAGAAGTAAATTGGCCCCCAGTAAAAAAGTAAAACATACAGTTTCTAATCCGAAAACAAAAAAAGCAAACCTCTTTCTAAAACAGGTGGGAATATATAAATGTGGCATGAAGAGATGCCAAACATGCAAATATATTACTTCAGGTAAAAAAACTTTTAAATCATTCTCAACAGGAGAAAGTTTTGAAATAACTAGATTTTTCAATTGCAACTCCAGTTATGTCATATATGTCCTAGAATGCATTTGTGGGGTACAATACGTGGGTCGCACCTCCAGGAAAGCTAGGACACGCTGGGGGGAACATTGGCGCAATTGCAAGAACTGTAAAAAGACCACTATCAAACACAGTATACCTGAACACTGCCTCCACAAACATGGGGGCAACCCATCCATATTCAAATTTTATCCGATAGACTTCATCCCCCCCTCCACAGACTACAACAGAATGATCTCACTCAGACAACGTGAGACTTTCTGGATACACAAACTTAAAACTTTGTATCCAGCAGGCCTCAACTCCAATTTAGATCTAGCTGCCTTCAATTAATAGCACATCTGTCTCATTTGCATTTTCGGCGTCCATTACATATACTGAACATTAAAGATGTTAATATCATATATACAAATACATCGGTAGTCATAATTACTTTCATCCTCTATCACATCATTACAAATAACCGTTCTCTATAGATAATACTAAGATATAAACATGTAGAAAATCATTTGTTCTAGGCGTTATTAAATCTTGCCTATATTCAGCATTCACATAAAAATTCCCCAAAAGACAAAACACTAAGTCCCTATTTACTTCTAGGATTAAGGAACAAATATAAAAAACCAGCACCTATTGAACTAGAATAAACCTATTTTGTTGAGTTTTTTATATACTCACAGATATCGGCAAATACGTTAAGTAAAAATATATATATTTAAATAGCGCAGACATCTTTTTCAGCAAACAAAAATAATCTGGGTTATTTGCAAAATTTTTTCCGCTTTTTTCGCCTTTTCCATTTTTCCGTTTTTTTCGCTTTTCGATTAAGACAGAAAAAATTTTTGGACATAAATTTATCTAAACAATTTTAATATGTTTTTAACAATATTTCCTATCTGATATTTTATATAGACATATGTTTTTATTTAATTATTAGTTATTGTTGTTACATCTTTTAGAAATTATTCCATTCAGCCACTTAGAAGAATGTCTAACAAAATCGTCGCTTTGCAACAATGTTACCAATATGCTTATTGGTTCTGCTCTATCCAATCAGGTGATATGTACACCTTTTTAAATGTACCTGTTAACAATGTATGTAATTGATCTGATGAAACGGCCAGGAGCTAACGGCCGAGAAACGCGTTATCAGCTCCAAAAATAAAACCCCTTTTTTCCAGTTACTCAGCCTGGATTGAGTTTCATTTTATTTTCTTGTGCAAAGAGACGCATACTTCAGCCTTATAACAGTTCATACTGTTTACTACTGCTTAAGAGGTTCCGATTCCAACTGGAATAAACAAACAAACACCTTACCGAGTACGGCATCCAACAAAGGAGAGTTTGGGAATTTTGTCCTGGGATCGTAAGACACCGAGAGACCAGCACCTTATCGCTTTGGTCAGCGTGCTGACTGCTGAGAATGTCAGCCTGCCTGTATGCACTTTTTTAACGAAAAGTGCCACTCCACTTGTGAGTACCTGTCTTTTGGTTTATACTAAATCTTCCCACCTGTCTAGAGATATCTGCACTATGAGGCGCTCTCTTTTTCTCTTCACCATTTAGATTTCTGACTCACCGACAGCACCAAGAGAAGCAGCCTCGCCGCACGGATTTTGCCTGTTTGATTGATTGAACTTTCATAAGACTTTTATCTTATTTTTGGCATCACTGATGGACACTTTTGGGTTTGCATTATTTTATAATTATTAATCACCATTTTTTTCACTTGACCATTTACCTTTATTTTTATGCTATAAATTGCAT
This sequence comes from Bombina bombina, assembly GCF_027579735.1. Taxonomy (NCBI): domain Eukaryota; kingdom Metazoa; phylum Chordata; class Amphibia; order Anura; family Bombinatoridae; genus Bombina; species Bombina bombina. Next base: position 1,157,770,860 of record NC_069500.1, on the reverse strand, counting down.
CACGTCACCAAGTTTTATAAGCACTACCATTTCCATTATCAACTCCACTATATTCTACCTCAGAATCACTTACCTGTCTGAGACATAACACAAACACCACCTCAGCATTGAAACATTTCTGTTTATTTATAACAAAAATTCTGCCACATAGATACACACTTTTTTCTACAGATTTTTTCCAAATATATTTTTTCAGTACTCAGCAACATATCTTTTCTCTAAGAAATTTTTTTTTTTATATGGCGCCCCCTATCTATATTCAATAATATATATTTCCTTTATGTTTAGACTATGTTCATACTATTTTTTATAAATGTCATTTATATTTGATGTCTTTCACTGTCTTTTATACACTTTTTATAAAAAATTTTTTTGTTTAATCTTTTATTTGTATCAAAGTATTCATTACAACAAAACAGTTTCAAACAGTAATCATACTCCAATGATCAAAACATATTACATGGTAGGTTCCTTAACAATCCCACAAGATCCAAGATCTGAAAGTCCACATGAAAAATTGTATGTTCACCTGAAGCGGTCATGTAATAGGCAAGGCCTGACTCTTCTACATCAAAACATATTTCAACATATTTCAACAGCATGTTCAACAGTATTTAAACTCTAACAATCACAGTGAGTTACACAAAAAGTTCTTTAGCAGGTTTGTAGAGTTCATCTGATCGGAGTACACATAGAGAGATCTGTTCCCATACATCAATACTGCAAAAGCAACTACCTGTATATATCTCCTGTCCCATCGCTGACCATGAGATAAAGTTGGACAGTCAAGTGGTTATGTCTGAAATGTACAGTTGGAAATGGGACTGTGTTAGTTTGGGTCTAGTACAATCTGCCTATCATGTTCAGCTACATTTCAGTTCAGGCTATTGCTGATATGATTTGAGGGGTATATAGTGTGTTGGGAAGTTAGGTGGTGTGTTTCGCCTTGCTGGAGGGGAACTCTCCATATATAACCCTGTGATTTGTCAAAATAAAGGAGCGCCGTACAAATGACCTAGCTCTGCTTGATATAATAATAGGATTCCCAAAAATATAGCATTTCAGCATAAAATTCCAATCTGCCAGTTTTATAGTAAAAAAATCTCTCCAGGGATAGGTTCGTCTCCATTTGTGTTTTCCACATTAATAGAGTTGGTGTGGACTCAGATTTCCACAACCTAGGGATTATTTGTTTGGCACTGCATATGGCTAACTGAAATAGAGATGTATACTGCTTAAACTGGAATTTGGGTAGGATATGAAATAAATATATCAAAGGGTCTAAAGCGATATCGTGATTTAGTAACCTGCTCATTTCTTGGTTAATGTCTATCCAAAATGTTAAGATCTTAGGGCATTCCCACCAAATATGGTAAGGTGTACCTTCTCCCGAACACTTCCTCCAGCATCTATCCGATGCTTCAGGGAATATATATTTGAATCTATGAGGGGTGAGATACCACCGAAGCAAGAATTTATAATTAGTTTCTAGTAAGGTGGCTGAGTGTGCAGATTTACTGGTATGTCGAAAGATATCAAGCCACTCTTCCTCGGAGAGTGTGTATGGAAGTTCCTTGTGCCAAGATACTATTGTGGAAGTTTGTTTGGGGTCAGAGGGCGTGAGTAGGATTTGATATAAGGTGGATATAGCATGCATTGGAGGTGTGCTGAGAGTGCAAAGTTTTTCGAAAGGAGTACGGTCTCTTGTCGTTTGGTGTTTAAGTTTGTGGGTGTGCATAAAGTGCTTAAGTTGTAGGTATTTAAACCAGTTGGTGAATTGTGTGATTCCTAATTCCACCAAGTGTTGTTTAGGTATCAGTTTGTTCGTCTCTAGTAGTGTATACAGTGGGAGAAGGTTATCTAGGCTGTTCTGGGATTTAGGCGTAGCTAACATCCCCGTTGGGAAGTCTGGATTGGACAGAACAGTCGTCAAGGGAGAGGGAACAGTTGAAATAAGTGGACATCCAGCTATAGTCCGAGACCAGACGGCAAATGTTTCTCGTATTATAGGGTAAATTTTTATCAAGGCTGGGTGATTCCCATTCGGTTGCCAGCAATATGCACCGAGTTGGGGGGATCTAGTCAGGTCGTGTTCTAACATCAACCAAATTTTGTCGTGTTTATTAGGGGTCGTGCACCAGTCTATCAGTCTCTTTAAAAAGACTGCGGCTCGACATTTAACTACATCTGGTACTCCTAAACCCCCATATGTTTTCGATAGATAAAGAGTAGTTCTAGCAATTCTGGGAGGTTTCTTTTTCCAGATGTACGAATTCATCACGGATTGGAGTCTATTAAGGTAGGCATCTGAGAGCGGTATGGGGACCGTTTGAAACAAGTAAAGAATCTTGGGTAGGATGGTCATTTTGGCTACCCCTATCCTGCCCAACCAAGGTATATTTTTATTTAGCCACGCTGATGTGTCCCTAGTTAGAGTATTTAGGAGTGGTTCATAATTCAGTTCAAATAGTTGTTGAACAGTTCTAGCGAGGTGAACACCTAAATATATTAGTGAGGACCTCTGTATTTGATATGGTACCTGTGAACTAAGTGTTTGGATGTCAGTCTCATTTAAATTTATGGGGAGCAATTCGGATTTATGTTTATTAACCAAATAATTTGAGTGGAGGCCAAACTCCTCCAGTGTGCTCCGTGCCGCAGGGAGGGATATAGTCGGGTGAGTTAATGTCAGTAGTAGGTCGTCTGAATAAAGTGCTAATTTATGATGGGTGGAGTTTATAGTAAGTCCAGTTATTGCAGGGTTGTCACGTAGTTTGGTAGCAAGGATTTCCATTGAGAGAACAAATAATAAGGGTGATAGAGGACACCCTTGCCTAGTACCATTTAAGATGGGGAAAGAATTGGAAAGTGTACCATTAATTTTAATCTTGGCAATGGGGTTAGTATAAAGGGCTAGAATTTTGTGAATAAAACTGTCCGGGAAGCCAAATTTCTGTAGAGTAACTTTTAAAAAGGTCCAGTCTAGTCTGTCGAAAGCTTTTTCAGCGTCAGTCGAAAGCAAAATAAAGGGAATGTCATGTATAGTTGCGTATTGCATTAGGTGTAAGACTTTTACAGTGTTGTCTTTAGCTTCTCTCTGCGGCACGAAGCCCACCTGATCTGGATGGATCAATGGAGGGAGTACTTTATTAATTCTGGTGGATAGAATTTTAGCATATAGCTTAACATCTATATTCAGGAGAGATATTGGGCGGTAGTTTGATGCAATAGTCGGGTCTTTACCTGGTTTCGGTATAAGTGTAACTATTGCCTCAAGCATAGAGGAGAGTAGGCCATGGGATTCATCAATATAATTAAAAACTGAAAGTAGATGTGGGATCAAAAGATGTTTAAATTGTTTGTAATAACCACTAGTGAGGCCATCGGGCCCCGGGCTTTTCCCTTGTTTTAATGAGTTTATAGCATTGGCAATCTCCTCAGCGGTTATTGCCGAGTTGAAGGGGTTAAGATCTTCTGCTGGTATTGTAGGTAGTGTAACAGTATCTAAATACTTGCAACAGTCGATATAATGTGTTTTATTATTCCTGTGTGGTGTCAAATTATATAACGCGGTGTAGTAATCTCTGAAGATTTCTGTCATCCTCTGAGTCTCCACCGTTAGTCTACCAGAAGGGTCTTGTAACATAGGAATGTAGTGGGCTGATTGTTTTGTTTTAAGTGCTCTCGCTAAGAGTTTCCCGGGCCTATTTCCTTCCAGAAAAAACCTCTGTTGCAATTTTAGTGCTTGTTTCTGTGCTGCTAATTATAGAAATTTTTGAAGCTTCTGCTTAGCCTGATCCTGTATTGATTTTAAAGATTCATCATCATCATTGTTCTTATATAAGTTCTCTGCATTTTGATAAGAAGCAGTAAGGTCTGCTTGTTGTGATCTATTGATTTTATTTTGCAAAGCTTTAATTTTTATCATTTCACCCCTAAGGACACATTTGTGAGCCTCCCACAGTGAGAACGGGTTTATGCTTGGAGTGTTATTGTGCTCAAAGTAGTCCACTATCGACTTCTCTACTTGTTGTAATATTGGTATTTCATTAAGTTTGGTGTCGTCAAATCGCCATTGAAATGGTTTAAAAGGGAGTGAGGACCAGTGTAACCTACATACAACTGCCGAATGGTCAGACCAGCTAGTCGGAGTGAGGTCAGATGAGGCCACTGAGGTGATGGTGTTATGGTCTGTAAATATGTAGTCTATACGGGAATGGGTGTTTTGTGGCGCTGAGTAGTAGGTACATTTCTTATTATTCGGATGCTGGACCCGCCAGACATCATGGATTCCTAGTAATGTCAGATCATCCCTAATGGACCTAAGTGATTTTTTCGACACCAGTGATTGTGCAGTAGAACTATCTAACATTGGGTTCAGCAGTGTATTTAAGTCGCAGCCTACAATGAGGGACCCCTTGTAAAAGGCTAAGATGTTATTAGTTATCCTGCGAAAGAAAGAGGCTTGGTGTGTGTTAGGGGCATAAATATTGACCAACGTAATTGGTTTCCCTTGAAGTAATCCTCCCAGGGCCAGATATCTCCCCTCATTGTCCCTATCTGTTTGTTGGACGTGGAACTGTAATGAGTTATGAAGTAAGATACTGACTCCTGAAATCTTCTTGGTTGGGTGACTGCTGTGATAGTGTCTGGTGTATGTGGACGCAAAAAATCCTGGCTCTTGCCCTTCTATGTAGTGCGTCTCCTGCAAAAATAGGATATCTGCTTGTCTATGTTTAATGTCAGTGAATGCTATGCATCTTTTGTGAGGTACGTTGAACCCCCTTACATTTTGCGTCATACAGACAATTGTTGTTTTGTCAGTCATTACCTATGTAGTGGATCAATACCTATCTGACTGTTAGGTCTACTTATGAGGTTGTGAGAACCACTCAAGAATAGTATGGAAGGTGCATATGCTTGGAGTTTGTTGATTATGGGTAAATAGGATGTAAACAAAAATATCAATAATAACAATACTAATTCAAACTTAAACCATGAAAACAATAACAAAAACAATAACGAATAACAAATGATTTGACATAACATGTCACAATTCAGGGGGAAATTAGTTTGCCCCTAATAAAGACTTATAAGTAAATTTATGAACAATTACAAGGACATTGTTACAATTATCGACTAGTAATATAGGACTATATCAATTAGTTATGCAAACATGTTCAGTCTCTTTACTTGAAAGTCCAGCAAATGAGGAGTATGCTAATGTTCATAGTGAAAGGAGGAGAAAGATAATTTAACATTTAGATAACATGGATTTATCTCACCCAATCTAATCTCGGCGTCATCCTGGATTATCCACAGGTGTAAGGTCTTGGGATTTCTTTGGTCTTTTAATTTTTTGCTGCTGCCATTGTGCTTTGGGAGGTCTCGCTGGGTTTAATGACACTGCTGATTCTGCATCTTCTCTCGGTACTGCTGATTGAGGGGGTCTATCCCCAGGGCCGCACATAATTCCGGTATATCTTCCAAAGTTTTACATGACAGCTTATTGCCGCCATGGGAGATGTTAATGGAACATGGAAAGCCCCAACGATATGGTATTCCTTTAGCTCTGAGAAGCGTTGTTAAATGTTGGTATTCTTTTCGCCTTTGCAGAGTACGAGGGGCCAAGTCCGCGAATATTTGCAGGTGGCAGTTCTGAAAGTTGATATCCTTAATTCGTCATGCTGCTTTCATGATGTCCTCCTTGGCCTGGAAATGTGTCAGCTTGAGAATAACATCTCTTGGAGGTGCTTGGTCTGAAGGCTTTGGTCTTAGGGCCCTATGAGCCCTATCCATTGATAGATCTGTAGTAGAAGTGGGGCCCAGTAGAAAAGAGAAGAGGCCTTTAAGGAATTCAGGAATGGTGTTGGGCAAAATTGTTTCTGGGATCCCTCTAACACGAAGATTTTGCCGTCGCTCTCTATTCTCTAAGTCTTCTAATTTATCTTGCAGTTGTAAAAGCATTGAATCATGTACATTAGCTGTAGTTTGCAGGTTAGAGATTTCGTGACTCATGAACTCATTATCTTCTTCTAGGGCTTCTACCCTATTACCAATTTCTGACATATCTTTTCTTAGGTTGGCTAGTTCCTCTTTTATACAATCTCGAACCTTGACCACTATGTTATCCAGATCATGTTTAGATGGTATAGTGGCCAAAAAGGATTTAGTTATCTGTACAGAATCTTCTATATCACTATCTTCACTGTCTGAGGGCGACATTTCAGGTCTCTGTGGTGTGGCTTGTTCAGATAGAATAGACTGTGAGGCTTCTGCAGGTCTAAAGAAAGAGCTCACTGAGTGGTTTGTTGCAGCAGGTTTTTTTGTATCTCTGCCCGATTTTAACTATCTTTTTTGGTGATATTTTCATACAATGTTATAACCTGTTTCCTTTCCCTTAGTTTGTTATCACCTTCACCCACTGGAAATTAGACCAGGATAAGGGATCAGTTCTTATAATGATGATTGGAGAGTAAGTTAGAATCTCCCTCAGCAGTTGTGAGCTGTGGTTATATTAAATGAGGCAATATGCCAACATGGCCAGTGTTACACACACTCTCAGTATTTAGGCAGTTTATATGTGCTTTATAGTGGATTTAGCCCAATAGCAAAGTTATCTGTAGCTGCAGTAAGTAAAAGATGAAAAAACCTTCCCTGATTCTGCACCGTGCTCTCTTTTTCAAATCCCAGCCTCTATTATTAAATGTGCCTGCGATGTAGCTGCTATTATGTCACAGTTCATATGAAACTAATAATTGGCAAATATATTTTAGTAGCAGATACCTTCAATCGATTTGAAGCTGATGGTGATAGTTTCGTTTATACTCCTATGCAGCGTGTCATGCCCCTCTGATTAAGTGCGCTGATTAAGATAGAAATCCGGAAGGCTCCGGTATTACATTTCACCCTCAGGCTGTAAAGATCTTTTTATACACTTTTTATACACTTTGTATACATGTTTTTGTAAATGTTTAATTATTTTGAAACAAAGTATCTAACTGCTAGATTTAGAGTTTTGTCGGTAACGACCCGCGTAGCTAACGCATGCTTTTTTTTCCCCCCGCACCTTTTAAATACCGCTGGTATTTAGAGTTCACAGAATGGCTGCGTTTTCAGTGCGTTAGGCTCCAAAAAGGGAGCGAAGAGCATAATTTACCGCCACTGCAACTCTCGATACCAGCGGTGCTTACGGAAGCGGCCAGCTTAAAAAACGTGCTTGTGCACGATATCCCCATAGGAAACAATGGGGCTGTTTGAGCTGAAAAAAAACCTAATACCTGCAAAAAAGCAGCGTTCAGCTCCTAACGCAGCCCCATTGTTTCCTATGGGGAAACACTTCCTAAGTCTGCACCTTACACCCTAACATGTACCCCGAGTCTAAACACCCCTAACCTTACACTTATTAACCCCTAATCTGCCGCCCCCGCTATCGCTGACCCCTGCATATTATTATTAACCCCTAATCTGCCGCTCCGTACACCGCCGCAACCTACGTTATCCCTATGTACCCCTAATCTGCTGCCCCTAACACCATCGACCCCTATATTATATTTATTAACCCCTAATCTGCCGCCCCCAACGTCGCCTCCACCTACCTACAATAATTAACCCCTAATCTGCCGACCGGACCGCACCGCTACTAATTATAATTTATATTGTAGCTATATTAGGGTTTATTTTACAGGTAAGTATTTATCTTTAAATAGGAATAATTTATTTAATAAGAGTTAATTTATTTCGTTAGATTTAAATCATATTTAAGTTAGGGGGTGTTAGTGTTAGGATTAGACTTAGCTTTAGGGGTTAATACATTTATTATAGAAGCGGTGTGGTCCGGTCAGCAGATTAGGGGTTAATAATTGTAGGTAGGTGGAGGCGACGTTGGGGGCGGCAGATTAGGGGTTAATAAATATAATATAGGGGTCGGCTGTGTTAGGGGCAGCAGATTAGGGGTACATAGGTATAATGTAGGTTGCAGCGGTGTACGGAGCGGCAGATTATGGGTTAAAAAAAATATGCAGGTGTCAGCGATAGCGGGGGCGGCAGATTAGGGGTTAATAAATATAATATAGGGGTCGGCGGTATTAGGGGCAGCAGATTAGGGGTACATAGGGATAACGTAGGTGGCGGCGGTGTGCGGTCGGCAGATTAGGGGTTATAAAATTTTAATAGAGTGGCAGCGATGTGGGGGGCCTCAGTTTAGGGGTACATAGGTAGTTTATGGGTGTTAGTGTACTTTAGAGCACAGTAGTTAAGAGCTTTATGAACCGGCGTTAGCCCAGAAAGCTCTTAACTCCTGTTTTTTTTTCTGCGGCTGGAGTTTTGTCGTTAGATTTCTAACGCTCACTTCAGCCACGACTCTAAATACCGGCGTTAGAAAGATCCCATTGAAAAGATAGGATACGCAATTGACGTAAGGGGATCTGCGGTATGGAAAAGTTGCGGCTGCAAAGTGAGCGTTAGACCCTTTCCTGACTGACTCTAAATACCAGCGGTAGCCCAAAACCAGCGTTAGGAGCCTCTAACGCTGGTTTTGACGGCTAACGCCAAACTCTAAATCTAGCCGTTAGAAATGAAGGAATACCACTTTAAAAACCAAACAAATTCTATAAAACAGCTGACAATAATTGCTAATTTGGCAGATTTCATCTTGACCAATAGCAAGTTACTACAAACCTTAAATAAAGGATTTCAATCTGCTATCACTCATCTTGATAAAGTCATATAGTAGGGTGAAATTGAGGATAGCATTTTTTTAATGATCACTGATTCACATACTCATATGTGTATTACCCTGGTACACATTAATCTGTAGTTAATATCATAATTTGGATTGACTGTTTACTATCCAGAATCTCTACGTGCGTCTGTGCACTAAGAACAGAGGACATTATACAACTTCGAGAAATCGGCTACTAAAAAGGGCAATATAAAGTTTTGACATTCCCAATCTGTGTGGCTTGTGTCACGCAACGCACCTGAACACATAACAGGGCGTTGAGACCAGACGCTGGTAAAGATTTGGAACAGCTGAGGCGGAACGACAAAGCTCCGTGGTGAGTGTTTGTTCGCCTGCCAAGAGTTAAGCCCTTAACAGAGGTAAATTGCAAGATACCTGTAAGTCCCTTGAAACATCTCTATTGCTTGGGAGTTTTCTTACTCCAGATTACTATTGATAACTGTAAGTCCCTTGAAACGTCTCTATTGCTTGGGAGTTTTCTTTCTCCAGATTACAATTGACATAGGATATGTGGTATTTCTCATAAGCCATCTCAACTAACAACATTTTGAGCTGTAGTCCACCATCCATTAGGACTGGTTTTAATTGGACATTTTTGTCTCTATGGTCACTATTTTTTACTCATTGTTTTTATGCAATATCATATAGTGTTTACATAACTTCTTATAGCTGTATTACCTTATTGGGAGACATCCCATTTTACCATGCTGAATACATTTTGTCAATATAAAACTTGTTATTTTAGACATTATTAATCTTTTAAGTTTATTAATTATCCTAATCCCTTTATGGGCAGTCACTATTATTCTATTGATTCTGCAGTAAGCTCCAGCAGTCTCGGCTTTAATGTTTACAGCTGAGAGCTGGAGTTCTTGAGCTTCAGGCATCTGCCTGCATATGGATCCAGAGCATACAATGTCATCATCTGTAATGATCATCTGCTGGTGCCAGCGGGAGGTGTGGGAGGGAAAACGGGAGGAAAGTGGGTGGTCCAGCAGCAGAGGGGGTAAGGAGTGGGATGGACCCTTCACTGCAATGAAGAGAGAGGGAGGTATGGGAAGCTACACTTTAGAAAAAAGGGTAAGGTAAGGGGGTTGAGAGCGCTAGCTAATGATTACCAGGGGGGGGGGGCACTACACTACAGAAAACTAACAAAACATTAAAAATTTTTATAGGTACTGGTAGTTAGCTGCCAGTACTAAAGATGGCCGCAATTAGAGGAGGGTTAGAGGGCTATTTGGGGGGATCAGGGAGGTGGGAGGATTGAGGAGGATCACTAAACAGCAGAAAAATACAAATATATAAAAAATATATAATAATAATTATAATTTAAAAAACACCTAAACTGCATACTAGCAGACTGTCTGCCAATATCTAAGATTATGGTGACCAGTGGGGGGTGAGGGAGGGAAGAGAGCTTTTTGGGAGGGATCAGGTAGGGATCAGGTGGTGGGGGTGTCAGTTTGGGAGGGTAATCTCTACACTAAAGCTAAAATTAACCTTACCCAATTAATCCCTTCACTGCCGGGAATAATAAAAATGGAGTGCGCAGCTGCAATTGGCAGCATTTCAATTACCAAAACCCAAGTATGTCTACTATTTCTGAACAAAAGGGATCCCAGGGAAGCTTTTACAATCATTTGTGTCATGATTGCTCAAGCGATATTGAAATAATTTCAGTGAGAAACCCAAAGTTTGTGAAAAACAATGATTTTTTTTTTTATATAATCACATTTGGAGGTGAAATGGTGCTATGAAATATACCAAAATGCCCGTAGATCAATAACTTAGATTGCCTACTTAAAAATATATATCATTTTGATAGGTAAATAATAAAACAAGGCTCTATTTCTGTTTAAATGCTAAAAATTCTTTGGTATTTTGGGCAAGTTCTTCTGTGACATTCCCAGTACCAAAGGGGTTCATAACAAGTGTAGCACTATTTATCGCCCCCTGTCCATGCTTTAACTCCGCTAGAAGAAAGCTATTTGCACTTATCGGTAAGTGCTCATATTACAAGTTGCAAGTAAGCTGAAGAAAAAAGCCAAACTTAGAATATCTCGACCACATAAACTTTTTCCCCCATAGACTGCAATGGAGCGTGAAAAGGGGGAAAAACGAACACCCTTACTCATGCGCAAATCTGATTGTGTTTAAGCAAGTGAGCTAACCAGACATGAAATATTAAAATTTCACACTCCAGTGTTCTTCACATAGAAGAATAGGTTCTATTTATTCTTAAATACACACACACACATATATACAGTATATATATATATAAACGGATATTGCATAAATATACTTTTTCATGTTTTCAGCTACTTGACTGCAAAGGGCTCCAATGCACTATATATGTATACACATATAAATACTTAAATACATATGTACACACACACACACATATATATATATATATATATATATATATATATATATATATATATATACATACATACATATTCATGTTTAGACATGTTTATGTATGATGCAACTCATGAGACCTTATATCTTTGAACCCTTATAACTTTTTATATGACATTTTTAAAATTATTGTTATTCGATAGTGTTATTATGAGCGTAACTATACTTTAAAAAAAAATGTTTATGTATTTTGTGCAACTTTTCAGTCGAGCATAACAGTTAACCAGAGCTCTGGGTCGGGCCATCCTGATGTGCCTTAAATTAAATTGCGTTCAAGCGAACACGTTTACTTACAACCAGTAATACGCGTATTACTTCTAATGCACGCAAAGAGCCTCGATAAAACGATTATCGCTTGCATGCAACAGTTAGTGCGCCACTCATTATCTAACCCATAGTAGAAATAAAACAAGTTCAGTACAGTGTTAATTTATAGTGGCTATAAAAATAGAATTTTAAAAAACCTGTCAAATGAGGACCCAGTTATGCATATCTGGTGGCTATATCTGAAAATTGCAGCGTACTGGATTGAAGAAATAGAAATCATGAGTAAAGTCCTTAAGGTCAACATTCAAAGGTATCCAAGTATATTACTGTTACATAAACTTCAAAAAAATAAAGACAGAGCCAAAGCTTCCTTGTTGCTATTGATGCTGATTAATGCAAATAATCTGATCCCTAAACCATTGAAAGTTCCAATTATTCCCACAAAAATGGAATAGGTAGATCAGGTTACATATATCTTGCAGTTAGAGAGGTATCACTACCTAAGGATAGGCAAAATTGAAATCCATGAAGTGATGCTACAACTATGGACTACCAGAGACTAGCTGGTAAAACACCACCCCTCTTTTCTATTTAACTATTTTCATTCTTCTCTCCTTTTTTCCCTTTTTCTTTCTGATATCCAAGGGCAACTGGTTCCTGTTTTAAAACAAACTGTGTTACTTCAAATCATTCAAAATTGTAATTTGTAAATGTTTATTGCTAAAGTTTTATTGTTTTTTGAGATTTCACATCTAGAAAACATTTTTTTAAGCTTAAACAGTTGCAGGTGGGGAGCACAATGCAGTTGTCTTTCAAGGACATTGGGCACTGACACCCAACTTATAGCGTTTTGTCCCTGATCTATATGTACATTCTTGTATTATTTTGATACTTAATTGTATTGTATATCTTTTTTTCCAATAAAGCTGGTTGAATAAAAGAAATCCGCCAATTCCAAAAAAACTAATTTTACATAGTGCAAAGTTGAAAAAACGCACTTTGGTAAACCAAAAAATATCCTGTACATAAAATCTTCTACATAAAAAGAAAAAAGATGCTCCATAGTTAAAAATGTGTTTATTTAAAAAACAAAAACACCTTAAATACATATTACAGCATTTAACATACATATAATAAACTGCATATGTGTGTACAATTTACCCACAATCACCCAGCTCCTATAAGTTTATTATTATGTTGTTTTTTGTTCTTTATTAACAATGTTGATCGTATACAAAGTGAATATATAAGATGTTCCATGGGAGTAACCTGTATTTTAATGGGGGAACATGGCCAAGGTATTCTAATTTTAAAAGGACTATCTTCCATTTTATATGCACCTTTCATCTATACCAGTCTCTCCAGTCTTTCAGTGGTGAGATTTTTAATGGTAAGAAATATACTAAATGCACAGATAAACGTAAACTAAATGTACAGAGAAACTGAAAAGGATACCTATGATAATAATTCATATGTACATCTTTAGAATTAAATAACAAATTATCAAAACACTGTTAATTAATCCTTGTATATCTAGGAAGTCTGACTCCTTTTATGTTGTGAAAACTATTATTTACCCAAATATTTGTTTAAATTAAATACCACAAATAACAAAGTCCCACGGGCTGCTAAAACAATATGTATTCACATTCTACCCTTATTTTACCTTTTTTTTTTTAAATCTGAGACCTGGTGGTTCTGGTTCCAGGGCCAAAGTTTGGGGAGGTTAATGAAATCTGAACCAGTAGTGCAATTTGAGTGAACCATTAGGTAGGAGTTGGGGCATTCATGAGAATGGTGGGGTTTGTTCCATACTTCTATAAACATTCATTACATTCAAAATGTATTTATCCATAAAATGTTTTATTAAGAAAAATCAACATCTTAATATAATTTAATTGACCTAATTTTGCCATAAAACAACCTCTGCAAATTGTTTCATACCCCCAGAGAGGCTAGAATGTAGCCAATCCATCATAAGTAAGTGTGGCAAGTGAACATGACCCTGCAATATTCTACACAGGGATTAGTTAGATTAGATCAAAAGTTCATTAAAGGGGCATTATGCACTAGATTTTTCTTTGCACAATGGTTTGTAGATGATCCATTTATATAGCTCATCTGGGAGTGTTTTTGTAATAATATATCGTTTTACTTATTTTTAAATAACATTGTGCTGATTTTCAGTCTCTTAACCAAGCCCCAAAGATTTAGGTGTATACTGATGTCTACAGACTCCTGGTTGTGTAATGGGTCTTTTCATATGCAGGGGGGGCAGTGTCTGTCTGTTCCTGGTTTAACATCCCCTTTCAGTGGGTGTCTCAGCCTAACCTCATCAACAATGCTAAACTGGAAGGTTCTAAGTATGTTTTTAAAAGGTTTTATACTGGATCATATTTGTCTTCATAGTAGTGTCTATTGCATGCAGCTATATAAAAATTGGTGTACAATGTCCCTTTAACATCTGCCCTTAATGGAAATAAACCCCACAAAGGGTAGATCGTTAACAACAGTATTGTGTTTAATGATTTGAAAACATTTATTTTGCATACAGACCTTTTGAAATGAAGTGCTCAGCTGCTGATATATGCTATGCCTATGTTTAAAAAAATTTATAATGTCCCTTTTAAGAGAAACCACTAAAATAAATGGAAAAGTGCAGGAAGGACCATCCCACAAATAGGGGGAGCTCTGTATTCAGAAATATGAAAGACAGTATTGTTCAACAAAATATAGCTTTTTTCATTTGTCAAATACTTTAATGTTGTTAATTTTTATTTATTTAAGGGATCGTACATCTGTAAATCAAAAAAGAGGCCTAGTTGTTTAAGTGTCAGATGATAAACAGAAATAAATTTCAGCTAATATCAGATTTGAAAAAGGATTAGAGAAAAGGTAGCACATATTTCAAGGCCAGTAATATATAAAAAGTGTGAAATCAAATGGATTTCATTATTTATAACACTGGATACGATTTCTAGGATTAAATAAACCAATTTCTAGTTTATTTTGGTTTCTTTTTACTTTGCGATGGCCCAATAAATCAATCTACTGTTAGCTTTCTTAAGCTGTGTGCCTTACAGTTAAATTACTAGCAGTATGGTATTTATTATGGCAATTTTGGTTATGTGAATTTTAGCTTGGAGAAACTTGCCGTCTGTTTAGCATAGCTATAATGTCCATAATGTCATTTTACATATTGCATGTGTGACATCAAGCCTTTTTCTTTCTAGGTTTTGCCTGCAAAATTAAATAAAACACAATATAAGAACACATTTCTGAAGTGAATGGACCCTTTTATTATTTTGTCCAAGCAGTTGTTTTAATGCTTTTTAAGCAGTTTGAGAAACATTTGTAACCGATACAGCTGTTTTAAATTTGCAAGCTTATTTTTTCTTAATTTCTTCAAAGAATTACATTTTTACTTACTAAGTAATGTATTAACATTAAAAAAAATGTTCCAAATATAATAAAACAGTTTATATTAACAAATCAATTAAATTATTTATGCTAGAGCTGTTTGAACACAAAATTCTTTTTTTTATCTTCTTCCTTTGATGGTATTTTAAGCTATATTACTTTATTTTTATGAAACAAAAAACATAGAACTTTCTGTTCTGCATTAAAATAGCTTATGTTTTCATGCCGATGATACAGCTTCGGAAGTTTTTCTTATCAGCCGATGAGCTTTGTCATTAATTATAGAGAAATGTCCTGCTTTTTAATATCAGTTTAAACACATATTACTTTAATGATTTCTCTGAAAATGGATTACGTTCAATTTCTGTTCAAACAGAACAGACAATATCATCTGTTAACTCTTCTATAGGTAAAAATACAAAGCACTTTTTGGAATCAATTTGCTTATAATAAAGTGTCACTGGCAAAGTATACATTGTGTTGATATTTATTTAGAACAGGGTGTAAATAAACCTCATTGGGTCCAAGGGACACATGCTATGACGGGACTCCATACCTCCATTTCAAAAGCACTCTTTCAGGCTATTTGCAATAAACAAAAGCTGAGTTGGCATCACATATGAGCAAGAAAAGCAGCTTCTCTGCAATTGAGTGTCATCCTTGGTTCATTATGCATTTCCTATACAAATATAGTGGCAGGTTTTTCTGTACAGTAACATTGTGGTGGCCATCTTGAAAACCCTGCTACCATATTTGTAAGGTAAATCCCCTTTCCATACACTGTGAGCCCTGTTTTGCAGGGGGGGGGGGGGGGGGGATAACACAGTAGGGCCAGACATGATATAGTTGAAATGATGCCACTACTTATTGAGTGAAATGACCCAGATGACCCCTCTAGAGTCAGATGACCCCTCTACAGTTGTGGACCCAGTCTCAATTGAGACCTCTGAGACCCCTGTAGATACGCTCCTGATTTAGAAAAATATCACATGTACATATTTATATGTACATGTTTTGTGCATGTACAAAACATCTCTTAGGGAAGTGACTGAATTAGCAGCTTTTATAAAACAAAATGCTAAGCGTACATCAGGTGTGGTCTACTGCCTCAACAGAAGGATTGTGGGTAATCTCATTTAAAGGGACAGTAAAGTAAAATAACCTTCATGATTTAGATTAAACTTGTAATCAATTTACCAACTTTCTATTCAGTATATCAAATGTGCACTCTATGGCAGCAGTACTTGTTGGCAGCATTGTTGTACATAGTTCCAAACATTGCTGCCATACATTGCTAAAAACACATGCACACACCTGAGCTGCTATGAGCCTAAATAGATGTACTTCTCAACAAAGGATGCTAAGAGAACAAAGAATATTTGATTATAAAAGTAAATCGAAATATTCTTTAATTTACATGCTCTATCTAAATTATGAACATTATTTTTTTTTATTTTACAGTCTCTTTAAAGTGAACATGTACTTTCCTTAACAGGAAATGTCCCAATCATCCCGATCAGATTGGGATGGTTTAACTCCACAGCTACTTACTTACTAGTGCAAGCCTGAAATATTGTGCCCCCTAAGCTGTGTACACAGCCTTATAATTGGGGTCCTTTGGCTTATAATATTCTTAGAAGCTCTTTTAATACAGGTTCTATAACCTTCATTTGAATTTAAGCATATTTGCCGGCCCATTTTTGATTCAGTGCCTGGGTAGCGCTTGCTGATTGGTGACTACATTTAGACAGTGACACCAATCAGAAAGCGCTACCCAGGTGCTGAACCAAAAATGGGCCGGCTCCTATGCTTATATTTCTGCTTTTTCAAATAAAGATACCAAGAGAACTAAGAAAAATTAATAATAGGAGTAAATTAGAAAGTTGCTTAAAATTGCCTGCTCTATCTGAATCGTGAAAGTTTAATTTTGACTACACTATTTAATTATGCACCATGCACCCGCATTTTAAACTCACTACTTGCTCAGAGAGCCTAAGGTGCTTATTCCATCTGGTAAAGACTCAATGGGGCATATTTATCAAGCTCCATATGGAGTTTAAAGCCCCGTGTTTCTAAAGACTTCTGCTTCATAACCTGTCCGCCTGCTCTGAGGAGGCAGACATCGATTGCCAGAAATCAACCCGATCGAATACGATCGTGTTGATTGACACCCCCTGCTAGCGGCCGATTGGCCGCAAATCTGGAAGGGGCGGCATTGCACCAGCAGTTCACAAGAACTGCTGGTGCAATGCTGAATGCGGAGAGCGTAATGCTGTCCGCATTCAGCAATGTCTGTCCGACATGATCCGCTTATTAATAGGTCCCTATATGTGAATTGTTGACATGATTCAAGCTCGATTGGTGCTCTAAGAAGCTGCATTATTTAAATTGCGGGTGCACTCCAAATATCTAGCTATGCTTCACATGTACGTGCAGAGAAAAATGTTAACACTAAAACAGAGATAATTTTAACAAGAAGCATTTTTGACAATACATGTATATTGCAAATATGTTTCTATTCAAAAAAGTTATTTGTCTATGTGCATTTTAATTTTGACCGTAATGTCCCTTTAACATACGTTTTACCTCTATGATTACCTGTATCTAAACCTCTGCAGACTGCCCTTTATCTCAGTGCTTTTTACAATGTTTCAATTTAGCCAATCAGTGCTGCTTCTTGTATAGCCATTATCATTCTCCACTGGAGTGAGCACAATTATATATTTATGGCACACATGAACTAGGACTATCCAGCTAACAAAAAAGCACTGAGATAAGAGGTGGCCCGAAGAGGTTTGGACACAGGCAAACTTACAGGTTATAAATTATTTTAAAGGGGCAGTAAATTAACTGCAGAGTTTAAAATATATCAGAAATTGCATTTTCAGGTTTAGTTGTGTATACAAATTAGCTGATTTTGTGCTTTTAAACCAAAACCTATTCAAATGCGTTGAGCTTCCAGGTAATATCAGATTTCATTATTTTATGACTTTATATACACACACTTGCTTCCTTAAATTACATCTGTTTGTAAACTAAAGCTCAATACTTCAAGAGAACAATGGAAAAATGTGCATTTTATTACTTAAAAGGACAGTATACACTAAAATGTTTATTGTTTAAAAAGATAGATAATGTCTTTACTTCCCATTCCCCAGCTTTGCACAACCAACATTGAAATATTAATATACTTTATAACATTCAAACCTCTAAATGTCTGCCTGTTTCTAAGCCACTACAGACAGCCTCTTATCACATGCTTTTTATTTGCTTTTCACAACAGGAGACTGCTAGTTCATGTGGGCCATATAGATAACATTGTGTTCACACCCGAGGAGTTATTTAAGAGTTAGCACAACACGGTACTAAATGCAAGTCAATAGATAATAAATAAAAAGTCATGTGATCTGGGGGCTCTCAGAAGATGCTTAGATACAAGGTAATCACAGAGGTAAAAAGTATATTAATATAACTGTGTTGGTTATGCAAAACTGGGGAATGGGTAATAAAGGGATTATCTATCTTTTAAAACAATAACAATTATATTGTGGACTGTCCATTTAACTATCCTGCACCCCACTGAGAGTGTAATTTCTTCTGCTGGCTGTGTTTACATAGGCTTGTGCATAGCATAGACTTCAGTATTGAAACTTTCAGCATAGGTGGAGATACCACATGCTAAATAATGATAAAGGAGCTATTTGTAAACAGTTTAATACACTCCAGCAGGTATACTGGATCATTGGGGACAATTTAAAGGGGAGAATATTTTGGGTAAACTGTCCCTTTAATATAACAATGTTGGTTATGCAAAGCTGGGGAATAACTAGTAAATGTGATATCTATCATTTTAAATCATTTTATGCATTCAGTTATTTTTTTACTTTAGCAAAATGTCATCATCACCCAAAAATCTGAAAATGTTGTTTCTCATATGTCCAAGATGAGATCCAGGTTTTAGAATTTGTTCTGGAAACATAAAGGGGGAGTTCAACCTTATGGCCCATATTTATCAAGGTCTGGCGGACTTGATCTGACAGTGCGGATCAGGTCCGCCAGACCTCACTGCATTGCTCTCCGTATTCAGCATTGCACCAGCAGTTCACAAGAGCTGCTGGTGCAATGCCGCCCCCTGCAGACTCACGGCCAATCGGCCGCCAGCAGGGGGTGTCAATCAACCCGATCGTACTCGATTTCCGGCAATGTCTGTCCGCCAGCACAGAGCAGGCGGACAGGTTATGGAGCAGCGGTCTTTGTGACCGCTGCTTCATAACTGCTGTTTCTGGCGAGTATGAAGACTCGCCAGAAACACGGGCTGTCAAGCTCCTTTCGGAGCTTGATAGATAGGCCCCTATCTCTCACGCAAACTTATTAGTTAAAAACAATTAGTGAATACATTTTAATTTATGGGACTTTAAAGTTGTGGCATTTTAGTATTCAGGTTTATTTTTTGTCTGTGCTTTGCTATGAAAAGAGGTGGGTGATTATTTTTTTTTTTATCAACCAGTGAGCTTCTATCCTACGGACAACTTTTGCTCCGACATGAATTTTCTGTTTGTTTAAAATATAAATAAAGAGCTTTAATGCAATATTTCATGCAACTATCTAACGGTTAGATTACGAGTTTTGCGTTATGAGCGGCTCGGTACTAACTTGCAAGTTTTTTCCACCACTCATCTCCCTATAGCGCTGCTATTACAGGTTTTCATAAGCCCGGCATTAGCAGGCAATATTGCAGCGTTGAGCAAAATTGAGCTCCATACCTTACTCAAATACCAGTGCTGCTTTAAACTGGATTTACGTGCTTGTGCACGATTTCCCCATAGACATCAATGGGGAGAGCCAGCTAAAAAAAAGCCTAACACCTGCAATAAAGGAGCGTAAAGCTCCGTAACGCAGCCCCATTGATTCCTATGGGGAAAGAAAAGTTATGTTTACACCTAACATAAACCTGAGTCTAAACACCCCTAATCTGCCACCCCCAACATTGCCTATACCTACATTACACTTATTAACCCCTAATCTGCTGCCCCCCAACATCGCAGACACCTACATTACACTTATTAACCCCTAATCTGCCGCCCCCAACATCGCCGACAACTACATTACATTTATTAACCCCTAATCTGGTGCCCCCAACATCGTCGCCACCTACCTACACTTATTAACCCCTAATCTTCCACCCCCAATGTCGCCGCCACTATACTAAAGTTATTAACCCCTAACCCTAAGTCTAACCCTAACACCCACTAACTTGAACATAATTAAAATAAATCTAAATAAAAATTACAATTAATACCTAAACAATTCCTATTTAAAACTCTATACTTACCTATAAAATAAACCCTATGCTAGCTACAATATAACTAATATTTACATTGTAGCTATCTTAGGTTTTATTTTTATTTTACAGGTAAGTTTGTATTTATTTTAACTAGGTAGACTAGTTAGTAAATAGTTATTAACCTGAGTTACACTAACACCTAGCCTTACACTACAATTGAATAAATTACATTAATTAATTACAATTAACTAAATTACAACAAAAAAACACTAAATTACACAAAATAAAAAACAAATTATCAAATATTTAAACTACTTACACCTAATCTAATAGCCCTATCAAAATAAACCCCCCCCCAAAAAAATAAAAATAAACCCTAGTCTAAACTAAACTGCCAATGGCCCTTAAAAGGGCCTTTTGTGGGGCATTACCCCAAAGAAATCAGCTCTTTTACCTGTAGAAAAAATACAAACCCCCCAGCAGTAAAACCCACCACCCACACAACCAAACCTCCCAAATAAAGTCCTATCTAAAAAACCTAAGCGGATGTCTTGAAGATGGAGCTGCTCTGCGTCGGAAGGATGAAGAAAGAAGATGCCGCCTGGATGAAGACTTCTGTCCGCCTGGAGGACCACTTCTTGCCGCTTGGATGAAGACTTCTCCCGGCTTCGTTGAGGATGGATGTCCGGTCTTGAAAAACTGTAAGTGGATCTTCGGGGGTTAGTGTTAGGTTTTTTTTAAGGGTTTATTGGGTGGGTTTTATTTTTAGCTTAGGGTTTGGGCTGAAAAAGAGCTAAATGCCCTTTTAAGGGCAATTCCCATCAAAATGCCCTTTTCAGGGCAATGGGGAGCTAAGGTTTTTTTAGATAGGATTTTATTTGGGGGGTTTGGTTGTGTGGGTTTTACTGTTGGTGGGTTGTTTGAATTTTTTTTAAAGGTAAAAGAGCTGATTTCTTTGGGGCAATGCCCCGCAAAAGGCCCTTTTAAGGGCTATTGGCAGTTTAGGCTGGGTTTTTTTTTTATTTTGGGGGGCTTTTTTATTTTGATAGGGCTATTAGATTAGGTGTAATTAGTTTAAATATTTGATCATTTCTTTTTTATTTTGTGTAATTTAGTGGGGTTTTTTTTTTGTAATTTATTTAATTGTATTTAATTAATGTAATTTATTTAATTTTAGTGTAAGGTTAGGTTTTAGTGTAACTCAGGTTAATTTTTATTTTACAGGTAACTTTGTATTTATTTTAACTAGATAGCTAGTAAATAGTTAATAACTATTTACGAACTAGTCTACCTAGTTAAAATAAATACAAACTTAGCTGTGAAATAAAAATAAAACCTAAGATAGCTACAATATAACTATTAATTATATTGTAGCTAGCTTAGGTTTTATTTTATAGGTAAGTATTCAGTTTTAAATAGGAATTATTTAGGTATTAATTGTACTTTTTTATTTAGATTTATTTTAATTATGTTCAAGTTAGTGGGTGTTAGGGTTAGTGTTAGACGTAAGGTTAGGTTTAGGGGTTAATAACTTTAGTATAGTGGCAGAGATTTTGGGGGCAGCAGATTCGGTGTTAATAACAGTAATGTAGGTTGCAGCGATGTTAGGGACAGCAGATTAGGGGTTAATAATATTTAACTAGTGTTTGCTATGTGGAAGTGCGGCAGTTTAGGGGTTAATATGTTTATTATAGTGGCGGCGATGCCAGGAGCGGAAGATTAGGGGTTAATAATTTTATTTTAGTGTTTGTGATGCTGGAGGGCCTCGGTTTAGGGGTTAATAGGTAGTTTATGGGTGTTAGTGTACTTTTTAGCACTTTAGTTTTGAGTTTTATGTTACAGCTTTGTAACATAAAAGTCATAACTACTGACTTTTAGTTTAAGGTATGGATCTTGACGGTATAGGCTGTACCGCTCACTTTTTGGCTGGACAGGGAAACTCGTAATAACGGCGCTATGGAAGTCCCATTGAAAAAGGACTTTTTGAAAGCTGCCGTAGTTACATTACGGCCAAAAAAGTGTGCGGGACAGCTATATCTGCAAGGCTTGCAATACCAGCGGTAGTGAAAAAGCAGCGTTATGAAGCTTTTGCACTCATAACGCAAAACTCGTAATCTAGCCATAACATATTTAAACAGTTCTCTTATTTGCATAATATAAAGTTTTACAATTTATTGTCCCTTTAAAGATGCATACAGGTAGCAAAATAAACTATAGTTAGATTGTTTTATATTTTGATACAATTATTTATGTTTAAAAACAAAGTTCAGTTATTTAACCAATTAAAGATAAAATTGCACCCTTCGTTTTTTTCATACTATTGTAAATCATGTTCTGTAATAGCTAATCTTATTACTACTACTAATAATAATAATAGTTGAATAGGAAAGAATATTAGCATCTCCAAATATAAATTAACAAAGATCATCTCCAGAATGATTCTTGTTAAAAAGAAGCCAACACCATTTTAAACATTAACTACAGATTTGCTATAGCCAGAAAGATCTGTCTTGGAATTTGACAAACTCTAAAAATAATCCTTAACCCCTTCCCTACCAGAAATATCAGAGAAAAATTCCGGTGAGTTTTTAGCATTTTTGCTTTCACTCCATTTAAACAGAAATACCAATCAAAACTATATATTATTTTTTTATTAGACAACTTAAGTTATTGCTCTAGACCCATTCATGCCACTGTTTAATGCCAAATCCAATCATATTAAAATTATCATTAACTTTTTCACAAATTTTGGGTTTCTCACTGAACTTATTTACATACCACTTGTGCAGTCATAACACAAATGGTTGTAAAAGCTTCTCTGTGATCCCCTTTGTTCAGAAATAGCAGACATGCTTGGATTTAAAATAGCTTTTTGGGAATTAGAAGGCCGCTAATTGCAGCTGTGCACCACACTTCTAATATTCCCGGCATTGAAGGGGCTAAATATTTAGCTTGCAAGTGTAATATTATTGGAGTGCAGATATTACCTTCACACCAAACTGATTTTTAACTGATCCCTCCCATACAGTCCCCCCCCCCCACACACACACACACACTGGTACAGTTAAAGTAATTTTCTTTTCTTTTTTTAAATTATTTTTAATAAAAACATTTTCTGTAGTGTAGCAATCCCCATAACCCTCCCCCTCCAAGCAATTAGTAATAGGAACCCCTCCCTCTGGTTATAACCCATTCTGTAGCACAGGGAATTCATCCCTCACCAAATATTTTTATGTAGCGTAGGGAACCATCCCCTCCCTCCCCCCTCCTGGGATGTGCTAACCACCCACCTCTTTCCTTCCCTTGCACACCACCCACGACATCACCACAAGCCGATATCGGTGATCTGCCTTCATAAGGTAAAGGTAGAATGATCAATTTTTCCTTGCCATATGTAGGCGGAACAGATGCCTTCTGCCCCTTGCTACAGTCTCTGCTGTCAAAGCTGACAGAGAGGATTGTAGCATGAGTGTTGAACATAAATACTAGGTCAACAAACTATGCTGTGAGGTTGCACCTAAGTCCTAAGAGGTTAAAGAGACAGTAAATACCATGTAATTAAAAATGTTTCTGCAGTTTTACAATTGATTCACAAATTAGTGGTATCTAAATATTATTAGAACACCTTGGTTTCTGCAATTATTTCCCAGTGGTCAATATATATACTTTAGCATAAATGATCTGATAACAAACTGCAAATTAAGGAGAGATATGTGGCAAGTTTAGAATTGTGAAGCCTGCCAGGTGCGCTTTTTGTTTTCAGGACTAGAAAATACCAAATTGTTGGACTTCATTTACAGGAAAAAAGTTCAAAATTAATAATGAAAGTTTCTGCAAACTTGTTTTACTATGCATAAGTAAGCATTTTATATTATAAGCTCTAGTTGTTAGCTATTGTTCCTTGTAGTATAACTCCCA
The DNA here is from genome assembly GCF_027579735.1 of Bombina bombina. Lineage (NCBI taxonomy): Eukaryota > Metazoa > Chordata > Amphibia > Anura > Bombinatoridae > Bombina > Bombina bombina. Next base: position 1,157,746,807 of record NC_069500.1, on the reverse strand, counting down.
AGAAAAGTTGGTAAATATCCATTTATAAACATTAATGAAACTAAAATAGGGTGTCTGGTCATAATCAATAGCAATCTATCAGGAAATGCCAACGGAATGCGATCCATGTAAAAATTTCAATTTGTATAAGCATATAGTTTTTACTAGTGAACATTATCATAAACTGAACTTTTAGCACATAAAAGCAGAATGTCATCAAATGTTGGTATGCATCTATTTTTGTAGAAAACAATTCTACAAGAAATTTTGTGCATATCTGAAAGAGAAAAATTAGCTGGAACTGATCGCTAGTGAAGCTGCCAAACATTTTGAAAACATGGTATCCATTAAAATTAATGCCAGTATTCTTAGAATGTGCTTTTTCACTTTAAAAAGGTTTGTGTTGGTTATTCTACTGAAAAATACGGATCAATTTATAGTAACATTACTAAATGCTTTGACAATCTTGTAGAGAATGAGAGGCAACAGATGGATTATTTTATGCTCATACATTCATTTAAATTTTAAAGGGATTGTGATATTTAAAAAATAATAATGCTCCATTCTGAGGCCTGTGAAAGTTGTAACCCTTTTATTTTCACAGAACCCTGTTTCTTGGATTTGAGTCCTTGCCTTTTAAGCTTACTACAACAGTGTAATATAGGGGCGTAAATGTAGGTGACATGAAATGGAGGAAAGTCCAATGTGCAGTCCTATAAATTCTTAAATCAGCTTTTCTAGATCAGGAGATAAAGACAGTAATCTTCTTAACAGGTGGAAGAGGCAGCTCTTCTGATATGTCAGGGCAGACACACCCTCAACCCTAAACAACAATAAATACAAGAAGGCACCTCATAGGGTAAAAAGTCTATTCAATTGGGTCAAAGGATAGGAATATATGAAAATAAACTCACAAGTGTACATGCACATATTGTGCAGTAATGGCAGGACGTAACCTCTGAGTCACCCAACAGACTCGCCTCCCGCTCCAGGGAACTCCACTGTCCTTAGGTGTACCACCAGAGATGATCTTGGCTTCACAGCAAAAATCAACTGCTCCAGTAGATGTAGCAATAATAATATTATTGCTACATTTACCCACTATTATCCCTCTGGAGCAGTTAATTTTTTTCTGTGAAGTTAAGATTGCCTCTGATGGTGCACCTGAGGACAATGGAGTTCCCTGCAGTGGGAGACAAGTCTTCCAGGCAACTCAGAGGTTCCGACCTACCATTGATGCACAATCTGTGCATGTACACTTGTGAGCCGGGTGTTCCAGTAACCTGTACTTTGATTGGGATACATCGCCAGTAGTGCGATATCTCCAATCTCTGAAGTACAGGTTTCAAGTAGGGTGTCAGTAATGTTTATCTTGCCACCTTTTATGTGGCAAGACTTTACAGTGTGAGGCAGCTAGTGTAGGCGTAGTTAGACTTAGGTCATACAGGCATTATTTGAAGTGTTCAGATACTGAAACCGTGCTTGGTTTCAGTGAGCGCGCTGTCTGCACTGTGTAGGAACACTTTAAATACTCCGTCCACAGAAAGTGCTGACAGGTGGTGATGTCGTCAATTTTAGCAGACGTAGTGCTCCCTATTATATCCTATGGGAGAAACATTTTTTTTTTTTTAAATATCGACAAATGCTTTGAATATCAGTTCCTGTGTGAGAAGTCCCCACATTATCAGTGATTTCTCCGTCATTTATGCTAGAATCATTACCGCAATTTCTGAGCTCTGGTTAAATGTTTGTTGAAAATAAAGTTGCACAAAACGCTTCAAAAATACATTACCAAGTACAGTTATACTTATAATAACAATGTCTAATAAAAGTATTAAAAAAATATTGCACACAAAAGTTTGCTGGCCTTCGGCCCCTCTCTGCACCCAGCCACGTTCTCCTGATAACAATCACGATGGTGGCAAAACTCCTAATCGCCCGAAACTGGAAGAAATCTAACCCCCCTAACTGGCAGGCTTTGATTCAACTTATTTCTTATTTTCGGTCTATGGAGAATCATGTATACAGCTCTCGCCAACAAATAGACCTGTTCATCATGATCTGGGAACACTGGGACACAATGGGGGAAGGCACGATCTTCTCCATGTAAAAGGAAAGTAGCCAATACCGATACAAGACTGTACCAGCAGGGAGGGGACTACATAATTCCCCCCCTCCCAGTGTCAGGGTTCACCATTCTACTCCACCTCTCCAGTACGCCCACTCTCTCCTGATTGGATAACTCTCCTTTAAGACACATGTGCACCACTCAACCTGTGCTTAGTATTGTTTGTTTATAGGATACTAGCTTTGAAGTTTCTCTCACGTTCCCCAGAGGTTTCCAAAGAAGCTTAATTCTCTGTTTTGAGACTACTTTCTACTCTCACCTGACTCATCTAACAGCCGTGTTCAGGAGAATACCTTGCAACTCTAAAAGCCTCTCTCAGTGCGGTAATGTACTATCAACCACTTCATTGAAGTTCATTCACTTACCGTCTTGTTACAGCACTTCTGCCTTCTCTCCCCTAACGCTGCCTGTCAGCACTACACAACTCCGCTGCAGCGTGACGTCACTTCCGGTTTCCCCGGCACCAGCTTCAGATCACTGACAAACAGCTCCGGACCAACTCGCACAAGCCTGCCACTAAGACAACTTTCAGGTACCTTTAACTGCTTTACAGTACCGGACAGTATACATTCTGTTCTCTTGCTTGCTACACTGCCTAAGCTGCTTCTTAATATGAACTGTGCCTGTGTTTAATCCACTTTGTGCAGCTGCTTCCTCCTACTGTGCTTCTATGAAGTGTTGCTACTCAGGTTTATATATTTGGCTTGTTTGCTATTATCTTGGAACATCTGTGATAACATCACCTAAAACTCTCCTGCAGATTATTCTGTGAGGTTTGTCATTTCTAACAATCTGAGCATAATCACTTTGACTGAGGAATATCCTTTTCACTCATAGAGGATTTTATCAGTTAAGTGAGACATTCCACATACTTTTAGGTAATGCAGTTGCGTTCCAATCTCCAATCTAAACAGTTTCCTTATATAATACTAAGCCTTGCAAAATGGAACCAGCAGACCTACGCCAGATTGTTTACAACTTAACTCAAAAAGTTGATCAACTAGCTCAGGGATTACATGACCTGCAAATTGAAAATGCATCCTTAAGAAGTATTATAAAAGACTCTTTAGCATTAAATGCTACTCAGACTGAAGCGATTATTGAACCACAGATTCCTTTCCCTGACTTATTTTCTGGAAACCGTAAAAATTATAGGCAGTTTAAAAATGCCTGCTACCTCCTCTTCACTATGAGGCCTAAAACATACCCCACTGAGAGAGTTAAGGTTATGACTACTATCTCCTTCCTCAGGGGGGACCCCAGAACATGGGCTGACAAATTCCTAGAGACCCAAGATCCAATTTTAGGCTCCTTAGAAGATTTCATTTCTGCTATGGACGAGTTATTTCAAGACACTGATATACAGCTTACTGCTGAAACAAGCCTCAGAAATCTCAAACAGGGTAAGAGACCGGTTGAAGAGTACATTTCGGATTTTAAACAGTACGCCACTGATTCTCTATGGAATCCAGTTGCTCTCAGGAACCAATTCCGTTTGGGACTGTCTGAACAATTAAAAGACGAGTTTGCCCGAATTGAATTGCCAAAAACTCTTGATCTCTTCATGAAAACCGCTATACAAATTGATCGTCGCCTACGCGAACGTAAGGCAGAAAAGTATGCCATGGATTCTAAGGCAAAGGTCTCCTATGTACCCTCAACCCTCTCCACCACCTCAAGTGCTAAGGTTCATGCTGAACCCATGGAGATTGGTTTCTTGAGGGGTCCACTCACACCTGAAGAAAAACAACGCAGAAGGCTTAAAAACCTCTGTATGTACTGTGCAAGCTCCTCCCATTCCGTCCAGGAGTGCTCACTTTTGTCCAAAAACAAGAAATGTAAGTCTGATTCTTTAATGTCTTCCTTACAACAACAAATGAAACCTTCTCATTGCACTATCTCTCTCTCCCTACAGCTGGAGCAAAGCCTGCAGATGATTGATGATGCCATAATAGATTCTGGGGCTTCTGCGAATTATATGGATCAAGTATTCTGTGAAAAGAACAAAATCCCTCTGATCCTGAAGAAGACTCCTATACCCATCAAAGTTATTGATGGCTCTTTTATGTTTTCTGGTCCCATAACACATGAGACCGTTCCTTTATTAGTTAATATTTCTGGTCATATAGAAAATTTGTCCTTTGATGTTTTACCCTCCCCCCATTTTTCTGTTGTTTTGGGATTAAAATGGTTACAAATCCATAACCCAAGTATTCTTTGGTTTCCTTTTCAAATAAAATTTGATTCTGTTTACTGCAAAGACACGTGTTTCCCTGCTTCTTTTCTGCTGCAATCAACCTCAGTGCTTGACACGTTACCAACAGAGTATCATGATTTTACTGATGTTTTCAGTAAAACGGAGGCTGAAAACCTCCCTCCACATAGGGCATACGATTGCCCTATCGACCTTCAACCAGGTGCTCGGATCCCTTATGGACACCTTTATCCGTTAAGCAATCCAGAACTCGAGCACCTTAAACTCTATTTAGAAGAAAATCTAAAAAAGGGTTTCATTAGACCTTCCTCTTCCCCCGCAGGGGCAGGTTTCTTCTTTGTACGAAATAAAGACTCCACTCTTAGACCAATTATAGACTACCGTGAGCTCAATAAGTGCACTATCAAAAACCGTTATCCTCTGCCTTTGATCCCAGAAATGATTGAAAGACTCTCAGAGGCTAGGATTTTTACTAAGCTTGATTTAAGAGGGGCGTATAATCTGATCAGGATTAAGCAGGGGCATGAGTGGCTGACGGCATTCAGGACCAGATACGGTCTCTTCGAGTATCTGGTAATGCCGTTCGGTCTCTGCAATGCCCCTGCCACCTTTCAGTTTTTTATCAATGATGTATTCCGAGATTTATTAGACGTTTGTCTAGTAATATACCTCGACGACATCCTAATATACTCAAAGACTCAACAAGAACATGTCAGACATGTTCGTCTAGTTCTTTCCAGACTTAGAGCACACAAGCTGTACGCAAAACTTGAAAAATGTAATTTCCATACTCACCAAGTTTCTTTTCTCGGCTATGATATCTCACCCTCTGGTATAAAAATGCAAAAGGAAAAGGTGGATGCAGTTCTTCACTGGCCACAACCTAACTCTAGAAAGGATTTACAACGCTTTCTTGGATTTTCCAATTACTATAGGAAATTTATTAAAGACTTTTCTAAGATCGTGAGACCTCTAACAGCCCTCACTGGTTCCACATCTTCATTCTCCTGGGGACCTGATGCCGATAAAGCTTTCCAGTACCTGAAATCCAGATTTACTACAGCTCCGATTTTACAATTTCCTAACCCTCTCTATCAATATACCCTAGAAGTAGACTCTTCTGATTTTGCTATTGGCGCTGTGCTCTCACAACAAAAATCCCTCACAGAACCATTACATCCAATATCTTTTTATTCTAAAGTTATGTCTCCTGCGGAAAGGAATTATGCTATTGGGGATAAGGAGTTGCTGGCTATTCGTCGCTCTCTAGAACACTGGAGACACCTCTTGGAGGGTACCAACATACCCATTAACATATACACTGATCACAAAAACCTCCAATACCTTCAATCTAACAAAACTCTTTCTGCTAGACAGGTCCGTTGGAGCCTCTATTTTGACCGTTTTAACTTTAACATTATTTACAGACCAGCTCACAAGAATGCTAAAGCCGATGCCTTATCCCGTTTGCCAGAGAAACCGATTTCCTACCCTCTTAGGAGGGAAATTGTTTCCCCTGACTGTTTTATTGGCCTCACTACTCCCATGCTCACGGACTTACGAAACTACTGTAAACAACAAACAAGACCACCTTTACCTAACCTCATAAAATCTTCTGGAATTTTCTATCATGGCAAGAAGATTTTTCTACCACCTGAGATGAGAGTCCCCTTGATACAGAATTACCATGACTCTCCGTTGGCTGGTCACCCTGGGGTCCGTCGGACTCTTGATTTGCTTAGCAGGACCTTCTGGTGGCCAAGGATGAAAACCTCAATATATGATTATATCACCACTTGTAGAACCTGTGCCACTTGCAAACCTGAGCGAAAACCACCTTTTGGCTTATTGATGTCTTTACCAGTACCTACCAAACCCTGGCACCACGTTTCAATGGATTTCATAGTTGACCTACCTCCATCTAATTCTCAAACTACTATTCTTGTTGTCATCGATCTTTTCACAAAAATGGCCCATTTTGTTCCGTTCCACAAATTGCCTACTTCCTCTGAAACAGCTACTCTCTTCATCGATCACATCATTAAGCTACATGGCATACCACCCATGCTAACAACAGATAGAGGAACACAATTTACCTCTAAGTTTTGGTCTAAACTCTGTGAACTAACCCAGATTGATCATCGCTTCTCCACTGCTTTTCACCCTCAAACCAATGGGCAAGCAGAAAGGTTGAATCAGTGGCTCGAACACTACTTGAGATGTTATTGCTCCTACCATCAGACTGACTGGGTCAAATACCTCTCCATGGCTGAGTACGCTTACAATAACTCTATCCATTCTTCCACCAAGATGACACCATTTTTTGCAAACTATGCCTACCACCCAGATTTCATACTATCATCTCTTGGCTCTGTGGACTCCCCTACACTTGATGAGCTACATGATTCACTTCAACACAACTTCGATACAATTCGACAAAACATCCTGGAAGCTCAAAAATCTCAGAAACACTACTACGATCTCAGACGAAGGAAAGCTCCTCAATACTCTATTGGTGATCTTGTATGGCTCTCCACTAAGAATTTGAGATTACAGATTCCATCAAAAAAGATGGCCAGCCTTTTTATTGGACCTTTCCCAGTAGAGAAGGTCATAAACGATAATGCTGTTAGGCTACAACTCCCTCATACTCTCAAAATCCACCCAACGTTTCACGTTTCGCTTTTGAAACCCTATGTCCGCACGAGGAACGATCAGCTCCTGTTACCACCTCTTCCTGCTACCCTTGCGGACGATGAGTATGAGGTTGATTCGATCTTAGACTCTAGATACTCTAATGGTGTCTTACAGTATCTAGTTCGGTGGAAGAACTACTCCAGTGATGAGGATTCCTGGGAGCCTCTTTCTAATCTCAACTCTCCCCGACTCTTGTCTTTGTTTCACCGACGCCATCCTGATCGTCCTGGTCCTGTCGCTGTGGGACAGCTCCCTTGTTGAGGGGGTACTGTCAGGGTTCACCATTCTACTCCACCTCTCCAGTACGCCCACTCTCTCCTGATTGGATAACTCTCCTTTAAGACACATGTGCACCACTCAACCTGTGCTTAGTATTGTTTGTTTATAGGATACTAGCTTTGAAGTTTCTCTCACGTTCCCCAGAGGTTTCCAAAGAAGCTTAATTCTCTGTTTTGAGACTACTTTCTACTCTCACCTGACTCATCTAACAGCCGTGTTCAGGAGAATACCTTGCAACTCTAAAAGCCTCTCTCAGTGCGGTAATGTACTATCAACCACTTCATTGAAGTTCATTCACTTACCGTCTTGTTACAGCACTTCTGCCTTCTCTCCCCTAACGCTGCCTGTCAGCACTACACAACTCCGCTGCAGCGTGACGTCACTTCCGGTTTCCCCGGCACCAGCTTCAGATCACTGACAAACAGCTCCGGACCAACTCGCACAAGCCTGCCACTAAGACAACTTTCAGGTACCTTTAACTGCTTTACAGTACCGGACAGTATACATTCTGTTCTCTTGCTTGCTACACTGCCTAAGCTGCTTCTTAATATGAACTGTGCCTGTGTTTAATCCACTTTGTGCAGCTGCTTCCTCCTACTGTGCTTCTATGAAGTGTTGCTACTCAGGTTTATATATTTGGCTTGTTTGCTATTATCTTGGAACATCTGTGATAACATCACCTAAAACTCTCCTGCAGATTATTCTGTGAGGTTTGTCATTTCTAACAATCTGAGCATAATCACTTTGACTGAGGAATATCCTTTTCACTCATAGAGGATTTTATCAGTTAAGTGAGACATTCCACATACTTTTAGGTACTGCAGTTGCGTTCCAATCTCCAATCTAAACAGTTTCCTTATACCCAGAGACTGGCAGTTTTTTTTTTTCTCTTTCTTTTTTTTCCCTCTTCTATCCCCTCTTCCCCCTACTACCCTCTGCCCCGCTCCCCCATGGGATTTTCTTGATGAATAATCATCAAACTGACCTCTACTTGCCCACAGGTATGCAAGCGTAGTTTGTTAAGCACTTTGACTTAGTCTCTGAACTTCCACTCTCATGTAATATTTATTTCTTCAAAACGATTAATATATTAAAAATGTTAAAAACTCTTTACTTTGAGGTTTATTCCTTCAAGGGTTGACTATACGTGGTATTGATTCTTGATCATTGTATGTACTGTATCTACCCAGAAGGTTGTCTTCCACCCAGCTTTTGTTCTCATTCGGTTATTGATTTACCTTTTGTACAATGTTCTGTTTCTTTGACCTCAATAATTATTATTTATTAAAACAAAAACAAAAAAATATTGCACACAAAAGTTATAAGGGCTAAAATATCGATCTCGGGTTTTAGAAAAAAAAAAACAGCCAAAGGGCTTTAACATAGAGATACATACATATACATGTCTAATGATGTATATGTATTTATATATGTCTATATATGTGTAAATATGAGTTTATGTTTATATTTATATGTGTATTTACAGACATATATACACATATAAACACATAAATATATACTGTATGTATACATATAAAGACATATAGAAGCTAATTAGAGTCTTTTGCCATTAAGTAGTTGAAAGAATGTAAAGCATATTTATGGAATATTCAAATAGAATAAAGGTTTTAACTGTGTATTTACTGTAAATAGTTCACATTCCAATGTTCTGTTCATAGCAGAATATGTTCTTTGTATTTCTAAATAGATATTCCTATAAAAATCTGTAAATATCTATACCTATATATAATCATCTATAGGTATAACTATATATTTGTTTAACCCCTTAACGACCGACGACGTATGCCATACGTCCTCAAAAAAAAAGCACTTAACGACCGAGGACGTATGGCATACGTCGTCGGTTTAACAGAGCACTGGAAGCGATCGGAATCGCTTCCAGCTGCTCTAACAGTATTGCAGGCTTGCCTTGAGGTCTAGGCATCCTGCAATACTGTTCCCGAGTGCCGGGACCGGATTGATCACTCCCCCACGAGTGATCACTTCCGGTTTCGCTCCACGTGGAGCCCGGCAGTGTTTCAGAGCATCGGAAGCGATCGGACACGCTTCCGATGCTCTGATTGTGTGCTAAGTGCCTCGGTGGGTCGAGGCACTTAGTTAGTTATAAAATAAAAGTAATAATAAAAAATAAAAAAAAACGTATATTAAAAAAAAAGCCCTAAATAGCCCCCCCCCCTCCCCCTTCACTAGGCATCCAAGATGGCGATGCCCAGTGCATCATGGGGCCTCTGGGGGTGTCCCTAGCCTGCCTCATCATAGGGGCAAGCTAGGGTCACCCAATCTGAGCCTCCCACCCTAAAAAAAAAAATAATAATAAAATACCCCATTTGTCTGATCATGTCAATATTTGTAAATATTGACTATGATCAGTGTGGATCTCCCTCCCTCTCCTCACTTGCCATTTTGTTGGAGAGAGAGAGACCTGTATTTAGCAGAGAGAGAGATTTATTTCTTTTATTTGTTAAAAAATATAGAACCAAAGGCTCTTTTCAGAGCCATTAACCCCTAGCTTGCCAGTGATCACTATATATCACTGGCAGTAACATAGGTGCACTTTTTTTTTGCTGCATTTTGCTGTCTGTGCATTTTTTTAGGGGTTAATTTTGTTGTTATAATTTTTTAAAAACCCAAAGGCTCTTTTCAGAAACATTTAGTTAATTTAATTTAATTTTCAGAGCCATTAACCCCTAGCTTGCCAGTGATCACTATATATCACTGGCAGTAGCATAGGTGCACTTTTTTTTGCTGCATTTTGCTGTCTGTGCATTTTTTTAGGGGTTAATTTTGTTGTTGTAATTTTTTAAAAACCCAAAGGCTCTTTTCAGAAACATTTAGTTAATTTAATTTAATTTTCAGAGCCATTAACCCCTAGCTTGCCAGTGATCGCTATAAATCACTGGCAGTTGCATAGCTGTACTTTTTTGCTGTCTGTGCATTTTTTTTAGGGGTTAATTTTGTTGTTGTAATTTTTTAAAAACCCAAAGGCTCTTTTCAGAAACATTTAGTTAATTTAATTTAATTTTCAGAGCCATTAACCCCTAGCTTGCCAGTGATCGCTATAAATCACTGGCAGTTGCATAGCTGTACTTTTTTGCTGTCTGTGCATTTTTTTAGGGGTTAATTTTGTTGTTGTAATTTTTTAAAAACCCAAAGGCTCTTTTCAGAAACATTTAGTTAATTTAATTTAATTTTCAGAGCCATTAACCCCTAGCTTGCCAGTGATCGCTATAAATCACTGGCAGTAGCATAGCTGTACTTTTTTGCTAGTTAATTTAGTTAATTAATTAATTTAGTTAATTTAATTTAATTTTCAGAGCCATTAACCCCTAGCTTGCCAGTGATCGCTATAAATCACTGGCAGTTGCATAGCTGTACTTTTTTGCTGTCTGTGCATTTTTTTAGGGGTTAATTTTGTTGTTGTAATTTTTTAAAAACCCAAAGGCTCTTTTCAGAAACATTTAGTTAATTTAATTTAATTTTCAGAGCCATTAACCTCTAGCTTGCCAGTGATCGCTATAAATCACTGGCAGTAGCATAGCTGTACATTTTTGCTAGTTAATTTAGTTAATTAATTTAGTTAATTTAATTTTTTTTAGTAATTGTTTTCTGTGACAGATACAAAAATGTCACAGAAAAGATATAGTGCTGAGGAGGCGTATGCCATCCTTGCGTCAGAATCAGATGCCTCTATTTCTGACTCAGACCCCAATTTTGACCCTGCCATGTGCTCAGATACATCACTAGATGCAGTCTCAACTGATAGTGATGTATCTGTGGCTGCTAGCCCCCCTGCCAGCCCCCCTGCCAGCCCCCCTGCTAGCCCCCCTGCCAGAAGGAGGCGTGTTGCTGCCATTGCTGCTGAAGAGTGGGTAACGCCTCATCTCCAGAGGCCAGATATCCCACCCTTCACAGCAAATGCTGGCATAAATATAGATGTGGCAGGTTTTAGCCCCCAGCAGTTTCTGGAAGTGTTTCTGGGCGATGATATATTGGGGAACATTGTCGCCCAAACTAATTTATATGCCCATCAGTTCCGTGCTGCAAAGCCTGGAACATATTTGGCAAAGCAGCAATGGGCCCCCATCAATGTGCCAGAATTCAAAAAATTCTGGGCATTGACTATGCTGATGGGCATCATAAAGAAACCCTCCATTCGCTCCTACTGGAGTACTAGCCCCATCTGCTCTACCCCCATTTTCTCCCAGACTATGTCGAGGAAGAGGTATGAAATGATTCTGCATTTCATGCACTTCAGCGACAACAGCCTGTGCCCCCCTAGGGAGCATCCCCAATTTGACAGGCTGTATAAAATCCGCCCCCTGATAACCCACTTTTCTGCCAGGTTTGCAGAGGCTTATACACCTGGAAGGAATATATGCGTTGATGAATCCCTAATGAAGTATAAGGGAAGGCTGGGATTCAAGCAGTATATTCCTTCCAAACGCTCCAGATATGGGGTAAAGGTGTATAAGCTCTGTGACAGCGAGACTGGGTATACTCAGGCCTTCCGGGTGTATGAGGGAAAGGATAGCCACCTTGACCCTCCAGGTTGCCCAGAACATATGGGAACCACTGGCAAGATTGTCTGGGACCTGATATTACCCCTAATGAACAAAGGGTATCACTTGTACTTAGACAATTTTTATACAAGTGTCCTTTTGTTCAAGCTACTGTATTGCTTTGATACAGTAGCTTGCGGTACAATTAAAAAGAACCGCGCAGGTTTCCCAGGACAGCTTGTACGCACCCGGCTACGAAGGGGGGAGACCTCAGCTCTGCGCCAAGAGGAGCTGTTGGCACTGAAGTACAGAGACAAGAAGGATGTATACCTTCTTACCACCATCCACACAGAGAGGACGGTGGCGGTTTCTGTACGTGGCAGAGCTGAGATCATAAGGAAGCCAGTGTGCATCAAGTCTTATAACCGGCATATGGGTGGGGTTGATCTGGCTGATCAGCTGCTGCAGCCCTACCTAATTATGCGGAAGACAAGGGCCTGGTACAAAAAGGTTGCAATTTACCTAATGCAGATTGCAACCCACAACGCTTTTTTGTTGTTCAAAAAAGCAAACCCCAGAGTTAAAAATACTTTTTTACAGTTTCAGCTCCAGATTATTACGGGGATTTTGTACCATGATGCACCTGCTCCCCGGGCGGTGATGGGAGAGAGCAGAGTTGGGGCTACCCATTTTATTTTTAAAATCCCCCCTACTGCCACAAAGCAGAAACCACAAAAAAAATGCAGAGTCTGTACCAAGAGGGGGAAGAGAAGGGACACCATATATTACTGTCCTGATTGCCCTGGACAGCCTGCACTCTGCATTGGGGACTGCTTCAAGCGGTACCATACAATGGTCAATTTTTAAAAAAATAAATACATTTGCTGTTACATATATATATATATTTTTTTGGTTATGTTTACAGTTAGATGTTTTTTTGTTTTTTTTACTTTTACTGTGCCAGATTTTTACATTTCACTACTCTATTTTTTTCTAAAATTGGGCCTGTTTTTTTTTAACCAAAACCCCTGTCAAACCTATGCATGGGGGACATAGGTGTTCTCAGGGTGCCTTGCAGAAAACAACCTGAAGTATGTTTTTGTAATAACTTACAACAGTCTCTCCTAAATTATAGTCAAAAAGCAATGTGTCTGTAAAAATGAAAATTGAAAAATTACCACCATACACTTTCTCCAATTTTTTGGGCTAAAACGGTTGCTTCAAAGGCATCAAAGCACACCATATACAATACCTTGGGGTGTCAACATTTAAAAAATATACACTTTGAATGCAATAAATAAAAGTGGGGTATGCGATAGGCGCCAAACTAAATATAGGCCTATCAGAAGAAATACTCTAATTTTTAATAACTAAAATCACAAGTCACAAAATTGTAACATAACCTTCCCAAAATCCTGGCAAACCTATGCATGGGGGGCATAGGTGTACTCAGGGTGCCTTGCAGAAAACAACCTGAAGTATTCTTTTGCAATAACTTACAACAATCTCTCCTAAATCATAGTCAAAAAGCAATGTGTCTGTAAAAATGAAAATTGAAAAATTACCACCATATACTTTCTCCAATTTTTTGGGCTAAAACGGTTGCTTCAAAGGCATCAAAGCACACCATATACAATACCTTGGGGTGTCAACATTTAAAAAATATACACTTTGAATGCAATAAATAAAAGTGGGGTATGCGATAGGCCCCAAACTAAAGATAGGCCTATCAGAAGAAATACTCTCATTTTTAATAACTAAAATCACAAGTCATAAAATTGTAACATAACCTTCCCAAAATCCTGGCAAACCTATGCATGGGGGGCATAGGTGTACTCAGGGTGCCTTGCAGAAAACAACCTGAAGTAATTCTTTTGCAATAACTTACAACAATCTCTCCTAAATCATAGTCAAAAAGCAATGTGTCTGTAAAAATGAAAATTGAAAAATTACCACCATATACTTTCTCCAATTTTTTGGGCTAAAACGGTTGCTTCAAAGGCATCAAAGCACACCATATACAATACCTTGGGGTGTCAACATTTAAAAAATATACACTTTGAATGCAATAAATAAAAGTGGGGTATGTGATAGGCCTATCAGAAGATAGGCCAAACTAAAGATAGGCCTATCAGAAGAAATACTCTCATTTTTAATAACTAAAATCATGTAACATAACCTTCCCAAAATCCTGGCAAACCTATGCATGGGGGGCATAGGTGTACTCAGGGTGCCTTGCAGAAAACAACCTGAAGTATTCTTTTGCAATAACTTACAACAGTCTCTCCTAAATCATAGTAAAAAAGCAATGTGTCTGTAACAATGAAAATTGAAAAATTACCACCATATACTTTCTCCAATTTTTGGGGCTAAAACGGTTGCATCAAAGTCATCAAACCACTCCATGTATAATACCTTGGGGGGTCAACTTTTTAAATATAATCACATTTATGGAAAACAAATAAATTGGGGTATGTTAAAAGACCCCCAAAAAAGACAATAGGCAAAGAAAATATGTTAAATGTGAAAAAAAATCACAAACACATGTCAGACATTTGGCATTGCACCGCCCAAACAAGCCACCAAACCTATGCATAGGTGGTATCACTGAACTCAGGAGATGTTGGTGACCACATATTGGTGTCTTCTTTGGTAGTAACACATAACAGGAGCTGTGAATCCATGTCTAAAGTACAATGTATGTGAAAAATAACACAAAGAAATGAATGCCCAATAGTTTGACAAAGACTAGTGGTTGAATTAGTGTATGGAAAGTGTTAAAACACCTGCATTTGAAATACCCTAGGATGTCTACTTTTCAAAAATATATGGTTTTATGGGGGTAAATTACATTGGCCGGCTTCAGAAATGTCTTAAATAGAACATGGGTGCATGGGATGTGAAAAGGGGAAGTGTAAAAAATGGAATGCGCTTCCTAAAAATAAGGCCTTCTAGCCCCCAGAGAACCCAACACACCTATACATGGGTGGTATCACTGTACTCAGGAGATGTTGTTGAACACATATTGAGGTGTTTTTTGGCAGTAACACATAACAGGAACTGGGAATCCATGCCTAAAGTACAATGTGTGTGAAAAATAACACAAAAAAATGACTACCCAAAAGTTTGACAAAGACTGGTGGTTAAATAAGTTCATGGAAAGTGTGAAAATACCAGCATTTCAAATACCCTAGGGGGTCTACTTCTCAAAAATATATGGTTTGATGGGGTAAATTCCATTGGCCAGCTTCAGAAATGTCCCTAATAGGACATGGGTGCATGATGACCGATGTGAAAATTCCAAGTTGAAAAACTGGAATGCGCTTCCTAAAATTAAGGCCTTTTAGCCCCCAGAGAACCCGACACACCTATACATGGGTGGTATCACTGTACTCAGGAGATGTTGTTGAACACATATTGAGGTGTTTTTTGGCAGTAACACATAACAGGAACTGAGAATCCATGCCTAAAGTACAATGTGTGTGAAAAATAACACAAAATAATGACTACCCAAAAGTTTGACAAAGACTGGTGGTTGAATTAGTGCATGGAAAGTGTTAAAATACAAGCATTTGAAATACCCTAGGGTGTCTACTTTTCAAAAATATATGGTTTGATGGGGGTAAATTCCATTGACCAGCTTCAGAAATGTCCCAAATAGGACATGGGTGCATGATGACCGATGTGAAAATTCCAAGTTGAAAAACTGGAATGCGCTTCCTAAAATTAAGGCCTTTTAGCCCCCAGAGAACCCGACACACCTATACATGGGTGGTATCACTGTACTCAGGAGATGTTGTTGAACACATATTGAGGGGTTTTTTGGTATTAACACATAACAGGAACTGAGAATCCATGCCTAAAGTACAATGTGTGTGAAAAATAACACAAAATAATGACTACCCAAAAGTTTGACAAAGACTGGTGGTTGAATTAGTGCATGGAAAGTGTTAAATTACAAGCATTTGAAATACCCTAGGGTGTCTACTTTTCAAAAATATATGGTTTGATGGGGGTAAATTCCATTGACCAGCTTCAGAAATGTCCCAAATAGGACATGGGTGTATGATGACCGATGTGAAAATTCCAAGTTGAAAAACTGGAATGCGCTTCCTAAAATTAAGGCCTTTTAGCCCCCAGAGAACCCGACACACCTATACATGGGTGGTATCACTGTACTCAGGAGATGTTGTTGAACACATATTGAGGTTTTTTTTGGTGTAACACATAACAGGAACTGAGAATCCATGCCTAAAGTACAATGTGTGTGAAAAATAACACAAAATAATGACTACCCAAAAGTTTGACAAAGACTGGTGGTTGAATTAGTGCATGGAAAGTGTTAAAATACAAGCATTTGAAATACCCTAGGGTGTCTACTTTTCAAAAATATATGGTTTGATGGGGGTAAATTCCATTGACCAGCTTCAGAAATGTCCCAAATAGGACATGGGTGCATGATGACCGATGTGAAAATTCCAAGTTGAAAAACTGGAATGCGCTTCCTAAAATTAAGGCCTTTTAGCCCCCAGAGAACCCGACACACCTATACATGGGTGGTATCACTGTACTCAGGAGATGTTGTTGAACACATATTGAGGGTTTTTTTTGGTAGTAACACATAACAGGAACTGAGAATCCATGCCTAAAGTACAATGTGTGTGAAAAATAACACAAAATAATGACTACCCAAAAGTTTGACAAAGACTGGTGGTTGCATTAGTGCATGGAAAGTGTTAAAATACAAGCATTTGAAATACCCTAGGGTGTCTACTTTTCAAAAATATATGGTTTGATGGGGGTAAATTCCATTGACCAGCTTCAGAAATGTCCCAAATAGGACATGGGTGCATGATGACCGATGTGAAAATTCCAAGTTGAAAAACTGGAATGCGCTTCCTAAAATTAAGGCCTTTTAGCCCCCAGAGAACCCGACACACCTATACATGGGTGGTATCACTGTACTCAGGAGATGTTGTTGAACACATTTTGAGGTTTTTTTTGGTAGTAACACATAACAGGAACTGAGAATCCATGCCTAAAGTACAATGTGTTTGAAAAATAACACAAAATAATGACTACCCAAAAGTTTGACAAAGACTGGTGGTTGAATTAGTGCATGGAAAGTGTTAAAATACAAGCATTTGAAATACCCTAGGGTGTCTACTTTTCAAAAATATATGGTTTGATGGGGTAAATTCCATTGACCAGCTTCAGAAATGTCCCAAAAAGGACATGGGTGCATGATGACCGATGTGAAAATTCCAAGTTGAAAAACTGGAATGCGCTTCCTAAAATTAAGGCCTTTTAGCCCCCAGAGAACCCGACACACCTATACATGGGTGGTATCACTGTACTCAGGAGATGTTGTTAAACACATATTGAGGTTTTTTTTTGGTAGTAACACATAACAGGAACTGATAATCCATGCCTTATGTACAATGTGTGTGAAAAATAACACAAAATAATGACTACCCAAAAGTTTGACAAAGACTGGTGGTTGAATTAGTGCATGGAAAGTGTTAAAATACAAGCATTTGAAATACCCTAGGGTGTCTACTTTTCAAAAATATATGGTTTGATGGGGGTAAATTCCATTGACCAGCTTCAGAAATGTCCCAAATAGGACATGGGTGCATGATGATCGATGTGAAAATTCCAAGTTGAAAAACTGGAATGCGCTCCCTAAAAATAAGAGCTTTTAGCCCCCCGAGAACCCGACACACCTATACATGGGTGGTATCACTGTACCCAGGAGATGCTGCTGAAGACATATGAGGGTGTTATTTGGCAGTAACCCTTAATATTATCAGTAAATGTATTCTTAAATTGCTATTTTGTCAAAAAATCTAATTATTTTTTTCCCCCCCCCCAAACTTTGGCATAGATTGGTGGTAAAATGGTTGCATGAAAAAAGTCAAAATACCCCAAGTTTAATACCTTAGGTTGTCTTCTTTTAAAAAATATATACATTTGAAGGGTTATTCAGGGATTCATGACAGATATTGGTGTTACAATGTAACTATCGCCAATTTTGAAAAAACATGGTTTTGAAATAGCAAAGTGCTACTTGTACTTATTGCCCTATAACTTGCAAAAAAAGCAAAGAACATGTAAACATTGGGTATTTATAAACTCAGGACAAAATTTAGAAACTGTTTAGCATTGGTATTTTATGGTGGTTGTAGATGTGTAAGAAATTTTGGGGCTCAAAGTTAGAAAAAGTGCATTTTTTTCATTTTTTCCTCATATTTTATATATTTTTTTATAGTAAATTATAAGATATGATGAAAATAATCATATCTTTAGAAAGTCCATTTAATGGTGAGAAAAACAGTATATAATATGTGTGGGTACAGTAAATGAGTAAGAGGAAAATTACAGTTAAACACAAACATCGCAGAAATGCAAAAATAGCCTTGGTCCCAGATGGTCAACAAATTGAAAAGTGGTCTGGTCACTAAGGGGTTAAAAAACCCATCAGATATATGTAGAAAAATGTATTAATGAATAAATAGAACATATTCCGTTACGTAAAGAACATTAGAATATGAAATATTTATATTTTCATTTCGGGTTAGCACTAATGAGAATATGTGATGTTGTTTGCACGAGTGGCATGCTTTTTTTCTCTATTGACTTCTATGGGGGAATACGTGAACGTGCACGCTATATTCTAAGTGCGCATTTCTATGCTAGCCGGGTTACCACTAGAGCAAAAACAGTTTGCTTTCAATTTGTAATATGAGCGCAACCTGAATAGCGCAAAAATCATAATTCTAGCAGAGTTATCACTCTAGCGGAAGCGCAAAATACAACTCTACTTGTAATCTAGCCCTAAATATACTTTTCACTCGCACACCGCTTAAAGTAAACTTTTAACTTTTAGTGCGTGTGTTACAAGTTGAAAGTAAAAAGTTAGTGTGCAAGTAAAATCCGATGCATGCTAACTTCAGGACTTCTGATATCAAAACCACACTAACTTCTTCTCCCCATAGATTTCAGTGGAACACTTATTGCTTGCGCGCTAACCCAACACTGCATAATACCTACAGTGCTAAAGCCAAAGGTAGTTATGAATATTTTACATTCCTATGTTCTTCACATAGAAGAAAATGTTCTTTTTATTCTTAAAATATATTTATATAGATGATTATTTATTTGTAAAATATATACCTATACCCATATAGCTTTATGAATATATACAGGTATAGATAGATTACACGCACACACACACACATATAAATATATATATATATATATAAAGAACATTTTCGACTTAGTGAAGAACATTGGAATGTAAAATATTTACATTAAATACAAAGTAAAACACATTATAAAATATTAAAATTAATTGAAAATGTTGCACTCCCTTTATACAAACAAACAGCCAGTGCTGAGTCTTCAAAGTATCAAATAACACAATTTCTTGCACCTGGTACTTTAGTTCAGCTTCACCTCTTTCACCTCCGTGGTGTACTTGTCCCAACATTTCGGTCCTCGACTAGGACTTTTTTCAAGGTTACATTCTCAGAAGTATTTCATAACAAGCACATAACCCACCTTAAATACCAAACTGACTCCCGGAACACGCCTGCCGCAGGCTTCACACTAAACCGGAAGAGACAGGCAACCACTTCCAGCAATGACGTCACCATTATCACTCCCAAAGTAAAACCACTCGCACAATGAAAATTACCCTTCCTAAACATATAAATGTGACATCCCTATCACACAACATATGAAAAGGTCAAAAACTCCTATAGCAATTTGCCTAAAAGAGATACCAAGCATCAAAGCCGTTACCATGGAAACATATTCTCTGTTTACAACTACTGTAGCCCAACAGCTAACGTTGTGAAGTCATAAAAATTATGCTACAAAAAAGTCATACTACAAAAAATAAAAATTCAAAAGGAGTATACGTCACTATCACTCCAGTTCACACATCTCTAACCAAAACTTAATCTGTTAATACACTAATACAGGTACATAACATACTAAATGTATTTTGCATTTTTGCCATAGCGAAAAATCCGCTAGGATTTTTATTTTGCGCTAGTCTGATTGCGCTGGTATTACAAGTTGAAAGCAAACTGTTTTTTCTCTAGTGGTAATTCGAAATCCGAAAATCACTTTTGCATATTCGCATTCCTCATAGAAGTCAATGGAGAAAAAAAACAAGTTGAAAAAAACACACCCTACTATCGCGAAAACAATATAGAATAATCTCATTAGCGCTAACCTGACATGAATATATGAATATTTCATTTTACAATGTTCTATACATAACAGAATATGTTATATTTATTAAAAAAATAAATATTTCTACATTTATCTTATGGTTTATTAAACAATTATCTATTTATACCTATATGTATAGATAGTTATATATAGTTAAAGATATATAGATAAATATATAGCAAAATCTATTTATAAATATTTATCTATGTGCAGAACATTGAAATGTGAAATATTTACAGTAAATACATAGTTAAAACCTTTATTAAATATGAATATAGCATAAATATGTTTTTAGAAGTTTTTATCTACCTAACTGCAAAGCGCTCTAATGCATATAAGGTATATATATATATATATATATATATATATATACACAGTATCTCACAAAAGTGAGTACACCCCTCACATTTTTGAAAATATTTTATTATATCTTTTTATGTCACAACACTGAAGAAATTATACTTTGCTACAATGTAAAGTAGTGAGTGTACAGCCTGTATAACAGTGTAAATTTGCTGTCCCCTTAAAATAACTCAACAAACAGCCATTAATTTCTAAAACGTTGGCAACAAATGTGAGTACACCCCTAAGTGGAAATGTCCAAATTGGGCCCAAAGTGTCAATATTTCGGCCCAATCTCTGCTTCAGTATGTCACAGTACATGTTGGCATTCATGGTTTCCTCAATGAACATGCAGGCCCAGACCATGACACTCCCTCTACCATGCTTGACTGTAGGCAAGACACACTTGTCTAAGTACTCCTTACCTGGTTGCCACCACACATGCTTGACACCATCTGAACCAAATAAGTTTATCTTGGTCTCATTGGACCGGAGGACATGGTTCCAGTAATCCATGTCCTTAGTCTGCTTGTCTTCAGCAAACTGTTTCCGGGCTTTCTTGTGCATCATCTTTAGAAGAGGCTTCCTTCTTGGACGACAGCCATGCAGACCAATTTGATGCAGTGTGCGGCGTATGATCTGAGCACTGACAGACTGACCCCCCACCCCATCAACCTCTGCAGCAATGCTGGCAGCACTCATAAGTCTATTTCCCAAAGACAACCTCTGGATGTTACGCTTAGCACATGCACTCAACTTCTTTGGTTGAACATGGCGAAGCCTATTCTGAGTGGAACCTGTTCTGTGAAACCACTGTATGGTCTTGCCCACCATGCTGCAGCTCAGTTTCAGGGTCTTGGCAATCTTCTTATAGCCTAGGCCATCTTTATATAGAGCAACATTTCTTTTTTTTTTCATGTACTAAGAGAGTTATTTGCTGTGAGGTGCCATGTTGAACTTCCAGTGACCAGTATGAGAGAGTGTGAGAGAGATAACACCAAATTTAGCACACCTGCTCCCCATTTACACCTGAGACCTTGTAACACTAACAAGTCACATGACACCGGGGAGGGAAAATGGCTAATTGGGCCCAATTTGGACATTTCCACTTAGGGGTGTACTCACTTTTGTTGCCACCGGGTTAGACATTATTGGCTGTGTGTTGAGTTATTTTGAGGGGACAGCAAATTTACACTGTTATACAGGTCGTACACTCACTACTTTACATTGTAGCAAAGTGTAATTTCCAACTTTAGACATGTATATGCATGTATCTCAATGTTAAAGCCCCTTTGCTGTTTTTTTCTTTTTTCTTACACCCAAGATCTCATATCTTTGAGACCTTATAACTTTTTTGTGTAATATTTTTTGGGAATAATTTTTATTAGATGTTATTATGAGTGTAACTGTACTTTATAATGTATTTTTGTGACACTTTTTAGTTTAGGAAAATAGTTAACCACAGGTCTGAGATTGTGGTAAGAATTGTAGCTCAACTTGTAATATCAGCGCAATTAAAACTGATCGCAAAAACACGATATCGCTTGCATGAAATGTTTGCACCTCACTTGTAATCTAGCCCTAAAAATCTTGCCCTAATGTAAGTAATTACACTGAAACTAACTACCTCCATTTATTCTTATTCACATCAAGAGTGAAGATAACAGGCACTGTAATGACAATATATATATATATATATATATATATATATATACAGTATATATATATATATATATATATATATATATATATATATATATATATATATATATATATATATATATATATATATATATATATTCAAAAAAGCCTAGTAGCAGGAATAATCATGCATAGCAACTGGATTTTAATGGGTACCTTCCTTTAATGTTTGGCGTATTGTTGATCTATGGTTTGCAATCCTCTCCTTAAGAGGGCACTCCTTCTTACCATCATAGGTATGCCCACATGGGCATTTAATAATGTACATCACCATCTGAAAATAACATGTCAGCCGTTGCTTCAGGAATATCCTCTTACCGGTCCTAGGATGTCCAAAGGAATTTCCAATGATCAAGCTATTACAATTGGTACAACCATCCGAACGATGGTTACTTCTCAACTCTTTAAAATGTAGCAATTCACAGGTTCAGTCCAGACCAGGAGGTCCTTGAGGCTTTTGCCCCCCTTAAAGCCTACTAGAGGGCAGGTCTTAAAGGCTCCCTTCAAAAGGTCATCTGTTGATAAAATGTCCCAATATTTAAACAATGAACGCTTTAGCTGCTGAGTAACCAGAGTATACATTGGAGTAAATACACAAGAGGGTGGTTCATCAGGACTTACAGCACTCTTGACCCCTTACTACACTTCCTAATCTTCTGTACACATTTTCAAGAATAGCCTCTGTCTAGAAATTAGACATGTGCAAATCATTTTGTAACACATTCAAATTCGGACAAAATTGATTCAATTCGGAGATTCCGACCTATTCGAATATCCAAATCAAATCCCTGATGAAATCATACTAATCCGAATGAATTTGCTCTGAAAGATTTGAATAGTTCGGAGTTATTCATTTTCATTCGGATGTGCATGGCGCAGTTGTCTGACTTGGTGGTACATAAAATTAGTTAATCAAAAGAACCAGCAATTAGGTAGATAATGAGATATAATTGACAAATAATTAATTTATGAGTGAGATAAAACAGTGAAAAAGTTTTAAGTTCAGTGTTGGTTGGTAGGTAATGGTAAGTATGTAACTTAGTGTTACCACTTGACCAATCTGAATCAACATTACACAACTAGCGAATGACAACGAATCAATTCGAATACATTTGTTTTATTCTAATGAGAGTAGTGTCATATTCTTCTACAGACTTCTTGTCCAGCTGATTCCTTTTGTTTTGTGGGTTGGATTACTGTCACAGTGATAGTCTTCTAGTCCAATAATCTAATTATTTTACTTTTGGGGGTTGGATTACTGGCACACGCTGTGCAATGTGATTTTAGAATTGCTTTGCTTTCCTCAAGGGTGGTGCTGTTCTGTTGTTGTTATTATTAAGCAGAGGGGAGAGATTTAATTTAGACTTGCAGACTGGCAGCAGCAGAAGACAAGCCCTGAAGTTGAACTGAAGAGAAGGCCCAGTGTCCTAGAAATTTACTAGTCTGCAACAAAAATTTAATTTTATAAGTATTTTTGTTATTATTATTGTTTGTGCAATTGTGACTTTTTTTATTATAGTTATTTCTTGCATTAATCATTTTATTTGAAGTTATCACTAGTTAGTTAAATATTATTATAGTTTTCAATTTGCTAACAATTTAAGTCTTGAAACTTCTAGAAGCTCAATCAGCTTTTTTTGTTTGTTTGTTTTAAGAGAGTTACTTAAACTTAGATAGGTTACAGGCACACTTGTTGTTGAGCATTTTGAACACAGCAGCAGAAGAGACACATTATCTTAGATACTATAATTATTTACTCTTCGTGGATAAATATAATTTGATTATTTTTTTTATTTTTTTATTATTCTGTGTATTCCAGGGAGAGAGGCAAGACAATTCTAATAATTACAATTATTTTTTTTTGTGTGTGTATATTGATTATAATTATATAATTATATAGTAGTACTATTATTTAAGTTTTCAATTTTTATTTTTGAAAAAAATCTAATTAGTACACAACTACATAATTATTCGTAATGGATAGTCCTCCCCAACATCATGTTCCTCCAAAAACCAGCAGTAGTGACACAGTAACCACCACCTATGTAACGCCATTGTCTTTGTCACATACTTCCACATTCTCATTGCCATGCACAGACATTTGTCATCCGGCCTCCAAAAGTAAAACAACATTTAGGTCTAACAACAGATGTGATACAAAGGAGAGGCTGCCTGTCCTATTTATGTGCCTCAGGTAAAGGTAATGTGTTCAAGCAGAGCAGCAGGAGTCAAAGCACTGGTAACTTCACTAGCAGTAGTTCTAGTCAGCTGAGCCCACCCTCTAAATGTAAAATGTCAAATTGCCGCCACCACCACCGCTACTGCCAGTGCCTCCACCAATGATAGCCCATTTGTTATTTCTATAAGTGAAGAGGGCACCAGTAGCCACCAGGGAGAAGAGGGCTCCCCAACATCTGCTGCTGGTGATAAATCCATCTTTACAAACATAGAAGATGTAGAATCAGTGTTATCTTATAATTTTGATCATGAACCAGATGATCATATTCACTATTCCCCTGCCCATAATTCTCCTGATTCTATAATGTTGTATTCCCCTCAATCTCAAACATCACCACCAGTGTCACCTGGCTCTCTATTATCATCCATGCAATATTTAGGCCTCCTCCTGTTAAGTCACAGATAGAAGGCCATGATCTAACAAAAATTAAAGAAGTTGCTCCAGCATGTGCGTCAGAACAATCTGTCACCAAAGATTCTTTACCGCAGAGTGGCAAAGGTAGTCGTTGCTCACAAGTGTGGAAGCATTTTGTGGCAGTTGGTGACGGCAGCTGAGCAAAATGCAAATTGTGTGGCAGGGAAGTCAGTCGGGGGAGAGGGTCATCTCACCAATTCAGGGTTGAACCAACACATCCACACCCACCAAAAGCCAGTGGTATTAAGGGTAGAAAGTGATGTGTATCCTCCAGCCAGCACTACTAGGGGAACTACTAGTACCAGTGGCACACTCACCACCAGTAAGCAGCACAAGGGGCAGGGGGGATCATGACTCTTCTGGTACAGCTGCTCCTAGTGACATCCGACATCACATGCAATCCAACCAACCCACAATAGAGCCTTCCTGTCCTTGACGGCACATTGGTGGCTGCCCAATGTGTCGCAAGATATATTACAAAAACGTTCAGGGTCAAAAACAGCAGACGCAGTGGCTGGTGCAGTAGCCAAGGGGCACCGCTCCTTTCTCCTGCATGCTGAGGTGATGGATCAGCAGCACACATCACAGAACATCCTACATGCACTGAATAATATGGTGGCTCAGTGGCTAGGAGCAGAACATCCTACATGCACTGAATAATATGGTGGCTCAGTGGCTAGGAGAGCAGGCAGGGAAAAAGGCACAAATGGGGTTTGTGGTCACCGATGGGGCAGCCAATATGATAAAGGCGCTTTGGATGGTACGTTTGTGGGTGTATATTGTACGGTGCATGTACTGCATCTGGTGGTTAAAGGGACAGTTTACTCAAAAATTTTCTCCCCTTTAATTTGTTTCCAATGATCCACTTTACCTGCTGGAGTGTATTAAATTGTTTACAAGTAGCTCCTTTACCCTTATATTGGCATTTGAAATAGTTGATTTAGCCTGTGGTATCCCCACCTATTCTGAAAGTTTGTGGCCGCAGGTCCAAGCTATAGATAAGCTTTGTAAACACAGCCAGCAGAAGAAATTACACTCCCAGTGGGATATAGCAGAGATAAGGTAATACAATGTTGATTTTCCATTGTTCACTCCAAGTACTGGTGATTGTTTTATGGACAGATATAAGATAAAGAAGCAGGAATATGTACACAATGTGATACAGTAATGAGATCTGATTATACCTACAAGCTCAACCCATTTTATTAGGTTGTGGCTTCAAAACACAAAATCAGAGCTAATTTTCATACATGTTTTACTCTGCAGTTGGTAAAAAAAGCAATTGTAAACACATTAAGGGAAAAACTATTTTACAGTATACTGTCCCTTTAAGGCTGCCCTCGATCAGGACACCGGAAGGTTGTCAACACTTTTGGAGTCATGCCAAAAAATAGCTGTCCACTTCCATCATCCATCATTAAAGTTAGCCATCTCCTTAGGCAGGAACAGAGAAAGGCAGGCCTCACAGAGCACCGTCTCAAACAAGATGTAAGTACGAGATGGAACTCCTCATTAGACATGCTGGAGCGTATATTAGAACAGCAAAAGTCAATTCATGCAATGACATACGACCATTTCATTGGCATTGGCAGACCACTGGACAGGGAGGATTAAACCATGATTGAACAGTTCATGGCAGTCCTCACATCTTTTCGTGCGGTGACCGAAAATTTAAGCCAAAAGAACGCTAGTCTAGCACAAGTCATTCCTCTCTTCACCCACCTCTCTAAAAAATTAGATGATTTCCTTTGCAACAGGGAACTATTGCCTGGTGGTAATCTACTTGTTGATGTAGCTGCCCTTGTAAGGAGACTAAAAGAGCAACTGAGTTGGTGCTTAAAAGAGTGCATCGACACTTGCCCTCACTTTATGCTAGCCACAATTTGAGATCCTAGAGTAAAGGGCAAGATTGCACTCAGCACAAATACCTTGACCACATGGACGGACAAATTGATAGAGAAGGTGCGTGATAGACAAAGAAAAATGTCCTTACCGTTAGAGGAAAAAGAAGAGATGGAGGAGTCTGATACTTTGCCACCTAACACCAGCAGCTCTAGCACTGCTCAGCCCACCACAGCAGCTACTTTTTGGGCTGAGACACTGGGCAGCTTGGTTGGAGACATTAGAGAGCCCCCCTCCCCCCAGGAAATAATTTTTTTTAATAAACCTTCCAAACAAGGGTTATCCTGCTCTCAGCTAAAAATATTTCTGTAATCTCCAGATGACTCAGTTGCACTGTGTGCACGAGGGTCATTCCATGCCAAATCATCATGGATCCCAAACCTAAATATCTCTGATTTTGATGACATTTGATAGAATGGTAGGTAGCTAGAGGGCATGTCTTTGAGACATCATATTTTTCCTTCTTATAATTTTGATTATGAACCAGATGATCATATTCACTATTCCCTTGCCCAGAATTCTCCTGTTTCTATAATTTTGTATTCCCCTCAGTCTCAAACATCGCCACCAGTGTCACCTGGCTCTCCATTAGTTCATGTTGAGTCTCCCAGCCAGATTGGAGTTAGTGCAGCCGCCACTACTGGTAGGCCACTAACCTCCTCCATTTCCACCATCCCTGCAATATTTAGACCTCCTCCTGTTAAGTCACAGATAGAAGGCCATGATCTAACAAAAATTAAAGAAGTTGTTACAGCATGTGCGTCAGAACAATCTGTCACCAAAGATTCTTCACCGCAGAGTGCCAATTGGATTTTAATTTGTCATTTCAAGGTAAAATCATGTGACCTTCAACCTTGAATATTTAAGAATAAACATTGAACTTTGATGCTATGATTTGTCACTGAATGACCCGAAAAAAGTCCTTCCTACTTGCCTGCTATGTTACTGCCCAAGGGTGTGATGGCCGCTGTTATTATAACTTTAACTTCTTAAATACTTTGCTAATTGTATTTTTTTTTATATATGTTGATTTCTCATAAACAAGCTTGCGCAAGCTGTTGTATTTAGTTAAAAAAAAATTAAATTTTTTTTTACAGTGTTTTATATTTCAAAAGTGCACTATAAGCACAATTACCAATTGAATTTGGTCATAGCTTAAAAATAAAAAATATTTAAAAGTTATTCCTAAGGTTTTGTTGATATGCATTGACACACAGTAGGTACAGTTAGAGGGAAGACACAAAAAATGTTTTGCTTGTGGGTTTATGGGAGACTGTGAGCCATAGTGCAGGGCTTACTTTTTCAGTGTAATTATTATATTTAGAAAAATAAATAATAATTCTTAGCACCAACATCGACTAGTACTGCTGCAAATACATTCGCCTAGATTACGAGTTTTGCGCTAAACAGGGTTCAAAAATAACGCACAAAAAAATTGCACAAAAAGATGTCTATGGAGAAAGAAAGTTACATTTAAACCTAACACCCTAACATAAACACATAGTCTAAACACCCCTAATATTCCGCCACCAACATCGCCGATACTAATAAAAGTTATTAACCCCTAAGCCGCCGCTCCCTGACATCGTCGACACTAATTTATGTAATTAACCCCTAATCCGCCGCTCTCTGGCATCGCCGCCACTAAATAAAAGTTATTAAGCCCTAAACCTCCGCTCCCGACATTGCTACCACAAAATAAAATTATTAACTCCTATATCTCCGGCCTCCCACATCACCGCCACTAAATAAACATATTAACGCCTAAACCTCCGGCCCCCCACATCGCAAAACACTAAATTAAACTATTAACCCCTAAGCCTAACACCCCATTAACTTTAAATTAAAAGTACAATACAACTATATTTAAATAAATAAAAACTTACCTTTGAAATAAAAATAAACCTAACATTAAACTATAAATTAACCTAACCTTCCTATTCAAATAAAATTAAAAAAACTACCAATTAAAAATACTAAATTACAAATTAAATTGACAGGAGCATTCCATGTGCTGTGTCCAAGCATCTTCAAGCCAAGCAATGGTGGATTATCCAGACAGGTTGGGCCGCTGAATTTATACTGATTGAAACAGGTGGCGGTGGATGACCTGAGTAGAATTGAGCTGAATTGCACTACGAGCCGCAAGTATACTAGAGACTGTTCTCTATATGCACTTATGCTGTTAAAGGTTGCCATATTGGACGTATCAGTGCTTTCTATTACTGCTTAATTAACATTAGGCTTGCTTTGACACACTTTGCACAGTACCACTGAACCCATTAACCTGGGACTGGTGCCTTATACTGTAATTGTTGGGTCAGTGGATGAGCCGTGGCTGCAGACGACAAGCCTCTGTGTTACTTTGTCTGTTTAGAGGGATACTCTATAAACAGTGGAGACCTTTCACTATTTGGGAAATACATCATAAACAGACTTTCAGGGATTGTGATGTTGACATTTAACTGCTTAACTGCCTGCATAACCTGGACTGATGGTGATTTGTTTCCCCCTTGGGACGCCTTGCGAGTTTCTCTGCATTTTTTTATTTTTTTTAAAGCTTTATTTATATTCAACATGTGGTTACATTTGTAAATAAAATAACTTTTTCACCCCACGCAGCGGATGAATTAGTGTTATGTTTCATAAAAGGTTAACATCAAAAGGAAACATACATAAACTGAAACATTATTAAGCAATATACTTTGCAAGTTTTGTACATAGCTTTTTGTAAAACAAACAAACAAAAACGCAAAAAAAAACAAGTTCCCCACCTCCTCTCTCTTTCATTCGCGGTCACTGGGCCTCTCTATAACAAGAATACCATGCTGCTGAAGTTCCCCACCCCAACACCGCCGCCACTAAATAAATGTATTAACCCCTAAACCTCTGGCCTCCCACATCACTAACTAAACTTATTAACCCCTAAACCATCAGCCCCCCACATAGCCAAAAAATAAATTAAGCTATTAACCTCTAAACCTAAAAACCCTCTAACTTTAAATTAAAATTACAACATCCCTATCTTAATATAAATTACAACTTATCTGTAGAATTAAAATAAACTATTTAAACTATTAATTAACCTACCCTAACTATTATACTACAATTAAATTAAAATACCAATTAAATAAACTAAATTACATATTAAAGAAACCTAACCCTACTCAAATTATTTAAATATACTATTTAACATTATTAAAAGTACTTAATTACAGAAAAAAACAAACACTAAGTTACAAAAAAAAACAAACACTAAATTACGAAAAATAAAAAAACTAATTATCAAAAATAAAAAAGAATTACACCTAATCTAATAGCCCTATCAAAATAAAAAGCCCCCCCCCCAATTAAAAAAAAACCTAGCCTTCAATAATCTACCAATGGCCCTTAAAAGGGACTTTTGTGGGGCATTGCCCCAAAGATATCAGCTCTTTTACCTGTAAAAAAAAATACAAACACTCCCCAACAGTTAAACCCACCACCCAGCTAACCAACCCCCCCAAATAAAAAACTAAAATAACCTAAGCTCCCCATTGCCCTGAAAAGGTCATTTGTATGGGCATTGCCCTTAAAAGGGTATTTTACATGCCTAGACCCTAATCTAAAAATAAAACCCACCCAAAAAACCCTTAAATAAACCTAACACTAACCCCCGACGATCCACATACATTTATTGAAGTATCCATCCAGCCGGCAAGAAGTCTTTATCCAGACGGCCTCTTCGATCTTCATCCAGCCGCAAAAGTCCTCATCCAGGTGGCAAGAAGTCTTCATCCAGACGGCATCTTCTATCTTCATCCATCCAGCATGGAGCGGGTCCATCCTGAAGACATCCGGCATGGAGCATCCTCTTCATATGGTCGCCGCCATATACTGGAACTTCAATGCAAGTGATCCCATCCAAGATGGCGTCCCTTGCATTCCTATTGGCTGAAATATTTTAATCAGCCAATAGGTTTAGAGCTGCTAAAATCTTATTGGCTATTCCAATCAGCCAATAGGATATGAGCAGCTCTCATTCTATTGGCTGTTTCAGTCTTATCACTATAGTACTAATTTAGGGAATATTATCAGAGCTATATATCCTCTGCCTTTTTCTCCCCCTTTCTTTATACTTTCTTTCCTTTTACACTATAAGATTACAAATCAGAGACCAAACTCTGTATAGAAACTAGCACTTTTCCAAAAGACCTTGTTTATAATGAAAAACATGTATAATCCTCACTATACCAGAGCAATGTTAAAAATAAACTTTCAGTAAGGTCGCTAAATGTGCAATAATACTATGACGCCCATTCTTTTGAGAAACTTATAATGGGACCTACACATACACCAGCAACCATTACCTGGTCTTGTGGTATAGATAATAAGCAGATATATTACACTGTATTGGAACAAAATACTATTAAATATAGAGTTTATGTGAGGGGTCTATATGTGGAGTTAAGCTATTAGGCCTGTTCTTTTCTTAAGAAACATACCATGCAGCCCCAGCATATACCGACAAATATTACCTGGGTAATAGATATAGTATAGCTAATACACACTTTCTTTTCATATAATAAAACAAGACTGTTTAACTGTATACGCTTAACAGATTACTGGAATTTTGACTTAGTTCCTTTATAAATCGAGCAAAATATAAAGCATTAAAGTACTCTTTAAGGGTAAAATTGTATTTTCTTTTCAGAGAGTTCTAAAAAAAGGTCAGCTTCTGTGTGTTATTACCACAGGGAGAGTTTAAACAAAAGTCTCAGATTGGAGACACAATATCCCAGGAAAACCCTTTTCAAACGTAAATCTGGCCCAATCAACTCCACAGAATTTTAAACAATGTCCCAGTAAGTAGATATTTGAGAGATAAATGGTAAATCTCCTTGTCGCTACGATCTTACTGAAATAACGTCTTTTCATTTCATGTTTATCCAAAATGACATATTGCTGATTTCTGCAACAATAATGACCAGCATTTTTTATTTTTGTTTTTTTTTGCTGTATGAGTGATGAGTATGTGTGATAGGTTGCGGACCTTGCATCCTATGCTGCACAACAATATAAGCTGTTTTTTTCTGTGTATTCTTGTGCTGGGAGTATTTATATATATTGTTTAGTTTAGGGGTAGTGACATTACCTCATCCCGTGCACTTGTTTCAATATACTCTGTCTTATGTAAATTTTCTGTGCTGTCACAATTAGAATTTGTACAAGTTTTAAATAGAGTTTGCGATGTGGGAGGGTGGCGGTTTAGGGATTAATAGGTAGTTTATGGGTGTTGGTGTACTTTATAACATTTTAGTTCTGAGTTTTGTGAAAGATTCTTGTTACACAAAATCCATAACTACTGGTCTCAGATGGCGGTACGGATTGTGTCGGTATAGGCTGCGCAAGCATTTTAGCTGGTCCGCACAACCTGTAATACCGGCGCTATGAAAATCCCACACTCAAATGTCATTTTTTTTTAGTGTGGAATGGACTTTGCGTTACAGGCTAAAATACGTGCGGTATAGCTATACCGTCACGACTTGTAATATGTATTACTGGCCATTCCAGCATAATGGCCAATTTTTCAGCGTTAAAAGCCGTAACGCAAAACTCGTAATCTAGGTGATTATTAGCAAGCAGCCTGCTGCTACCATCGGCAAAACCATACAGTTAATCTCTAGGACACAGTGTTGTCATTCCGGAAGTTCGCTCCCCATTAAAAAGGAATAAAAGAAAATAATGTAAATGCTTTGCCTAGAGGCACAAAGAAGTGACTGGCTTTTTCAATTGACCACTTAATCCACATTCCATCATTGATTTCCTTTTTTTAATATCTAACTCTCTCTTTTTCTTTCTCTATTTAGTTAAAGATTAATAAAGAAATACTGGACATTGATGTTGATGAAGAAAGAGGCAGACCATCTCATACATGATGATACCTGCAGTTCACTGGTAAGTATTTAAACAGTACACATATTTTTTATAAGGAAAAGCGTAGTACAGCTCATATGTGTCTAATGAAGTTTTAAATTTAAACCTCAGTAAAATAATCAGTAGCAGAGTTATTTTACCATCAGTAGATATTTACAAATAAATGATAAACTGAAGATTCAAACGGCAATAGTACAGAAGGTACATCCCTGGGTATAAGGGTTAGCATTGAGCTGGAAGATTCTGAGTTTGAACTTTGCAGTAGGCAGCGTGGAGAGTCAGTAACTCTCTTGGAAACACATCATTAAAAGAGCAACTGTTGCCAATAAAGGTGAAGATATATATGTAAGTCCATATGTAAACCTCATGTGGCAGAATCGTTACAGCCTCATTTATTGTTCATGCTAATTGATATTATGATACAATATTATTGCCCTTCACCATAGGTTCCATAAAGAAGATATAGTATGCAATGTATGCACCCATATGTTGCTATGGTCGGAGACTCCTGGTACCCTATTTAAAGTGCACTGTATTTGAATGTAAAGGGACAATAAAGTCATATGTAAACTTTCATGATTCAGAAAAAGCGTGCAATTTTAAGCAACTTTATAATTTATTTACTACTATTATTAATTTATATACCTTCTTTTGTTAAAATCTTTATTTTATTAGCAACTACTTCTACATTAGATGGATTATCTCCAGTTTGTCTAAAATATGTTTCAATATGGGAGTGGGGTTAGCCGTATGGAGTCGAGATTGTGCCCAGGTGACTGCAATGGTGAAGAAGCAGTAGGTACCTGGTGAGTCCCTATTTTTTAATTACTTGTTGATATATGAATTTACACAACTTACAAGAAGATGAAATGGATAACACACATGTATAATACGCAGTTTTGATACTATGTAAAAACAATATACACCCAATTTACTAGGTTGTGTGTTCTAAGTTATAACAGCCAAGGACTGTAACATGAGCAGCTATTAAAGATGACTTGTTGACTACAGATGCATTGACAAATTAGAAAATAATATAAAAACAGGATCTGTTTATTGGAAAAGTTTTTTAAAATTGATCCTGATAAATATATTAATTTGAACAGGTGCATGACAGTCTGAACATATAATATAATAATATTTCCATAGTGTATCTGAATCATGAAATCCAAAATTTTGTTTTAGTAATAGTATCCCTTTAATGTTGCTTACTTTAGAGACAGATTAATTAATGAACCAAACCATTATGATTTTTTTTTTAATTATTGTTTTAAAACGTATGTATTATAGATATAAGGGGACATAACTCATAATCCTTAATACTTGGGGGAATTTTCAAGAATACAGAAGATACATCTATAAAATGGACCTTCAAGAAAGCTTCACAGTGACTGTGTAAGTATATACCTAAAAGACATACGGCTAGATTTACGGCTAGATTTAGAGTTGGGCGGTAGCATCAAAACCAGCGTTAGAGGCTCCTAACGCTGTTTTTTACCGCCCTCTGGTATTTGGAGTCAGTCAGGAAAGGGTCTAACGCTCACTTTGCAGCCGCGACTTTTCCATACCGCAGATCCCCTTACGTCAATTGCGTATCCTATCTTTTCAATGGGATCTTTCTAACGCCGGTATTTAGAGTCGTGGCTGAAGTGAGCGTTAGAAATCTAACGACAAAACTCCAGCCGCAGAAAAAAAACAGGAGTTAAGAGCTTTCTGGGCTAACGCTGGTTTATAAAGCTCTTAACTACTGTGCTCTAAAGTACACTAACACCCATAAACTACCTATGTACCCCCTAAACCGAGGCCCCCCCACATCGCCGCCACTCTATTAAATTTTTTAACCCCTAATCTGCTGCTCCGTACACTGCCGCCAGCTAAATTATCCCTATGTACCCCTAATCTGCTGCCTCCTAATACCGCCGACACCTATATTATATTTATTAACCCCTAATCTGCCCCCCCCAACGTCGCCGCCACCTACCTACACTTATTAACCCCTAATCTGCCGAGCGGACCTCACCGCTACTATAATAAAGTTATTAACCCCTAATCCGCCTCACTCCCGCCTCAATAACCCTATAATAAATAGTATTAACCCCTAATCTGCCCTCCCTAACATCGCCGACACCTAACTTCAAGCATTAACCCCTAATCTGCTGACCAGAGCTCACCGCTATTCTAATAAATTTTTTATCCCCTAAGGCTAATTCTAACCCTAACCCTAACACCCCCCTAACTTAAATATAATTTAAATCTAACGAAATAAATTAACTATTATTAAATAAATTAATCCTATTTAAAGCTAAATACTTAGTCAATCATGAAAGTCCAGCTCACACTGTTATTGGATGGGTGCACGCTATCGCTAGGCACTGCACAGCCCAGCAATCAAATTCCAGAACAAAAAGTGAATAGCAGCACTCCAATAGAATCTTCAAATTTTTTATTGCATATCCAGGAGTACAAAAAGATAGCAACGTTTCGGACTACATGTCCTTCATCATGCCATACATACATCACTTCCTACCCCTCCTTATATCCCCCTTGGGACACACCCACAATCTAATTAACTCTTTACAAACTCCTAATACTGTTTTATTACTTCTGCATATGTGGGTATCCTAGATATTAAACATCAAAATTATTAAACTAATTTACAATTCACCTATATTACATAAGAAGGTGAAAAATACACACAATTTTTTGAAGGCATCAATATTAATTAGAAAACATTCAATGTAAAGAAAAAAGCAAAAAACCATACTTAGCATATGTCAATATTCAATTATAGGTTTCCTATATCATTACTATTTTTCTTTTTTCTTTTTTCATAACATCACCACACATTCTCAAAGTCTGGGTGACATCTAGCTTCATATACAATACTGATCATCCAAGAAAAGAGAGATAAAAGAGAGATAAACATAGAGATTAGTAATCACAAATTAACAAATTTTAAAGAAAAAATTCCTAAAGAAAAACAGACAAATCATAATCCTCGTTCATACCAAATGGAACTAATGAATTCAAAGTAAAAATCCAAAATGCCTCTCTTTGTTTCAAATGTTGTTCCCTATCCCCCCCCTCGTCTACCAGGGGGAACATGTTCCAAAATTTGGAATCTGAGTTGGCTCACCCCATGTTGGGCTTCTAAAAAATGAGTGGCTACAGGGGATTTTAAATTCTTTCTCCTGATGTTTGATTTATGCTCTGTGATTCTATCACGTACCCTACGGGTCGTCTCTCCTAAATAGATCAAACCACATGGGCATTTAAGGAGGTAGATGGCATACTCTGTATTACATGTTAGAAAATCTTTGATCCAAAATTTCTTGCCTGACTGTGGATGTACAAACGTGGGTCCCTTAATCATACTATTACAATGGGAGCAACCAAGACATGGGTAACAACCCAAATTTTTACTTGTAATATATCTCTGTTTTTCACTTTTAGTACTCCCAATGTCTGCCTTTATCAAAGAATCTCTTACGTTCATACCTCTTCTATATGCAGGCATAGGTGTCTGCTGAAATTCTGGTATGTCTGAATTACAATTTGCTAAGATGTACCAATGTCTGCAAATAATCTTATGAATTTGTGTACTTAATTCATTGTATTTGGAGACAAAAACCAATTTGTCCCCATTCCTCTTTTTAACTTTCTCTTGTGGTTTTAACAGACTCTCTCTTGTCATCTCAAGTGTCTTATCAATTTCCTTGTGGATCAAATTCTCATCATATCCTCGATCCAAAAAGAGATCTCCCATCTCCCTCAGCCTTTTTTCACTTAATTTGTCTTCTGACACAATGCGGCGTACCCACATCAACTGGCTTTTTGGTAGGGAGTTCTTTAAAGATTGAGGGTGTGCACTACTTGCTAACAAAAGATCATTCCTGTCAGTCTCTTTCTTATACAAATCTATCCTGATTCTATCCTTATCTTTAAAAACCAAAGTGTCTAGAAAGGCCACACTTTCCTCACTGTGAACCAGGGTAAACTTGATATTCCTTGTAGAAAGATTTAATGTATCCACAAACTGCAATAGGCTTCCAATGTCGCCCAGCCATATGCCAAATACATCATCAATATAGCGCCACCATGTGGCGCCATGTTGTTTAAAAAGTTTATTACTATAAACAAGTTTTTCTTCATATATACTCATATAAATGTTGGCATATGTAGGGGCGACATTGGAGCCCATTGCTGTACCTTGCTTTTGAATATAAAACTGGTCTTGAAATAAAAAGTAATTATAACGAAGTATAATGTCTAATAATTCCAATACAAAATGTTTCTCTTCCCCAGTAAACAAATTTGAATCTGTCATCATTTTGTCCACTGCCCCCACACCCCCATCATGACTGATGGAGGTGTATAGGCTGGACACATCCATACTGAAAAGTATACATTTATCCAGAGAAACAGAGATATCCTCCAATTTATTTAGGAAATCCCCAGTATCCCTGATGAATGATTGGGACTCCACCACAAACCTCCTCAAGATACGATCAAGATAAACAGAGACACCCGAGAACACACTGTCCACACCTGCCACAATTGGACGACCTGGTGGTCTCATCAAGTTTTTATGGATTTTCGGTAGTGTATATAGGACAGGTGTTCTCGGGTGCCTGTTTATCAAAAATTATTTTTCTTCATGTCCAATAATGCCTTTTTGAATAGCAACATCAATACATTTGTTTAATTCCTTCTGAATGATAAACACAGGATTATATGCAATCGGCAAATAGATATCCTTATCAGACAACTGGCGTAATATTTCTGATACATAATCCCCTTTATTCTGTAACACAGTGGCTCCGCCCTTATCGGCAGATTTAATGATTGATAGTTTGTTATTTTTAATATTCAACAAACTATCTCTCTCCTTTCTAGAGAAATTAGAAATCCTGTGTTTAAATTTAAATCCCCTGGTGCTGTGTTTCTTTTTCAATTTATTAATATCACAATACACTTGGGAGATAAATGTATCTATGCTTTTATGGTAATATTGAGGATTAAATATTTTTTGTTTTTAAGTTGTAATCTCTTAAGACTTAATTGATCACTTGAACTTGATCTATATATATTCACATTCTCAGATGTTATTACATTCCCCTCATTACTCTTTAATGCAAAAAACGATTTCAATTTGATCTTTCTAAACAATTTATATAAATCCTGATCAAGTTCAAAAAAGTCACATTTATTTTGTGGGCAGAATGACAATCCCTTGTCCAGGACACAAAGTTCCTCATTATTTAAGATATGATCTGAAATATTAATCACCAGTCTGTCCTTTTGCTCTTTCATAGGTTGTTCTGTTAATACCTCACCGATATCACCTATTTCTTGCGCCGTGCTCGACTGCTGCCTTGACGGGTACTGCGTGTCTGTTTCCCTGTTCCTGTGACGGTGCTTTTTCCCTCCGCGGCGGAATCGTTTGCCGCCGTTTCGTCTGAGTCCCCCGTCGATTCACTCGAGGTATTCTGCGACAGACCCTCTCCTCTCGGTCTCCACTGTCGCCGCCATCTTGGACCGCAAGTACCACCTCCTGACCTGTTCTGCGGATCATACTTCCAGCGGAAGACTCGATCTGTCGAGTAATCTTCCTCATCCAACTCAGATTCCAAATTTTGGAACATGTTCCCCCTGGTAGACGAGGGTGGGATAGGGAACAACATTTGAAACAAAGAGAGGCATTTTGGATTTTTACTTTGAATTCATTAGTTCCATTTGGTATGAACAAGGATTATGATTTGTCTGTTTTTCTTTAGGAATTTTTTCTTTAAAATTTGTTAATTTGTGATTACTAATCACTATGTTTATCTCTCTTTTATCTCTCTTTTCTTGGATGATCAGTATTGTATATGAAACTAGATGTCACCCAGACTTTGAGAATGTGTGGTGATGTTATGAAAAAAGAAAAATAGTAATGATATAGGAAACCTATAATTGAATATTGACATATGCTAAGTATGGTTTTTTGCTTTTTTCATTAAATTGAATGTTTTCTAATTAATATTGATGCCTTCAAAAAATTGTGTGTATTTTTCACCTTCTTATGTAAAATAGGTGAATTGTAAATTAGTTTAATAATTTTGATGTTTAATATCTAGGATACCCACATATGCAGAAGTAATAAAACAGTATTAGGAGTTTGTAAAGAGTTAATTAGATTGTGGGTGTGTCCCAAGGGGGATATAAGGAGGGGTAGGAAGTGATGTATGTATGGCATGATGAAGGACATGTAGTCCGAAACGTTGCTATCTTTTTGTACTCCTGGATATGCAATAAAAAATTTAAAGATTCTATTGGAGTGCTGCTATTCACTTTTTGTTCTAAAGCTAAATACTTACCTGTAAAATAAATCCTATTATAGCTACAATATAAATAATTATTATATTGCTGCTATTTTAGGATTAATATTTATTTTACAGGCAACTTTGTAATTATTTTAACCAGGTACAATAGCTATTAAATAGTTAATAACTATGTAATAGTTACCTAGTTAAAATAATTACAAAATTACCTGTAAAATAAATCCTAACCTAAGTTACAATTAAACCTAACACTACACTATCAATAAATAAATTAAATAAAATACCTATAATTACCTACAATTAAACCTAACACTACACTATCAATAAATTAATTAAATACAATACCTACAAATAAATACATTTAAATAAACTAACTAAAGTACAAAAAATAAAAAAGAACTAAGTTACAAAAAATAAAAAAATATTTACAAACATTAGAAAAATATTACAACAATTTTAAACTAATTACACCTACTCTAAGCCCCCTAATAAAATAACAAAGACCCCAAAATAAAAAAATGCCCTACCATATTCTAAATTAAAAAAGTTCAAAGCTCTTTTACCTTACCAGCCCTTAAAAGGGCCCTTTGTGGGGCATGCCCCAAAGAATTCAGCTCTTTTGCCTGTAAAAGAAAAATGCAACCCCCACAACATTAAAACCCACCACCCACATACCCCTAATCTAACCCAAACCCCCCTTAAATAAACCTAACACTACCCCCCTGAAGATCATCCTACCTTGTCTTCACCACACCGGGTATCACAGCGATCCGTCCTGGCTCCGAAGTCTTCATCCAAGCCCAAGCAGGGGCTGGCGATCCATAATCCGGCTGAAGTCTTCTATCAAGCGTCGGCTGAAGAGGTCCAGAAGAGGCTCCAAAGTCTTCATCCTATCCGGGAAGAAGAGGCGATCCGGACCGGCAACCATCTTGATCCAAGCGGCATCTTCTATCTTCATCCGATGACGAACGGCTCCATCCTGAAGACCTCCAGCACGGATCTATCCTCTTCTTCCGACGTCCAACTGAAGAATGAAGGTTCCTTTAAGGGACGTCATCCAAGATGGCGTCCCTCGAATTCAGCCAATCAGATTGAGCTCGCATTCTATTGGCTGATCGGAACAGCCAATAGAATGCGAGCTCAATCTGATTGGCTGATCCAATCAGCCAACCGGATTAAACTTGAATCTGATTGGCTGATTCCATCAGCCAATCAGAATTTTCCTACCTTAATTCCAATTGGCTGATAGAATCCTATCAGCCAATCGGAATTCGAGGGACGCCATCTTGGATGACGTCCCTTAAAGGAACCGTCATTCGTCGGGAAGTCGTCGGTGAAGATGGATGGATCCGCGCTGGAGGTTTTGAAGATCAGCCGGTCGTCATTGGATTGAAGAACATAGAAGATGTGGCTTGGAAGAAGATGTTTGCCGATCCGGATGTCCTTTTCTGCCCGCTTGGATCAAGACTTCAGCCGGAGGATGGACGTCACTCTTCAGCCCCCGCTTGGGCTTGGATCAACACTTCGGAGGCTTGGATCAAGACTTCCGAGGACGGATCAGTGAACCTGGCATGGTGTAAGGATTCCACTCCGTGTTTTTGTTTTCACCTTTTCCCTGACACCTGACTCAGGCTTACCTGTACTTAAGGCATCACCTGACTGCAGACAGGTGCTTAATTATTAAAACTTTAGGCTGCATCTGAGGCCTGACTTACTTATTTGTTGTGCTTCTCATATCAAGCTACTCCAACATTCTATCTAAACCGGAGCGTGTCTGCTCCCTGGGAGTGATTACAAACCAAGCTCTGCCATCACGGTTACAACCGCACCTTTTCATCAATTAAGAGACTTTTTATTATTCAGCGTTTATGCTACAACTATCCACCCTGCAGCTGCTGTATGCTTCTTTCACTTTTCCTGTGCAAGTCTCGCAATCACTGAGGCTCTGAAGTGCTCCAGTCTTCCCGGTCTCCTCCCCCCATCTGCCGCAACTGAGCGCAACCGCAGCTCACACAGCTTGCTACGGAACATACAGCAGGAAGCTAGATAAGCCGCTCCATTTCAGTTTGACATCTACGGCTGGCTGGGGGTAAGCCTTTAACAACATACAACTGCTGTGTTCAAGTTAACGCTGTCTAGTACTATACATTATCGTTTTACTTACTGCAATCCTGCCAAGCATCCTTGTGGACTGACTTAACTAATGCGAACTCCATTCAGTTTATGCTAACTGCATTTGTGACAACTCACTCGCACTGTGGCTTATCAACTTGTTTCTTACTTTAAATGAGCTGAATGAACTTTAACCTCCAACAAATAAGTATTGGTTCGCTATTTGTTTCTCCTCCATACCCTAACCAAAGGTTATTGTTTTGCTGTGACCTATAACAGCAACTCAGACTTTCTTTTCATTATAAGAAGTTAAACCTTATTCTGCAATTTAATTATTTGAGATTAAATTTCTTCACTGTAAGCAGCCTGGTCTATGCTGTACAATAGTCCATTGCCAAAGTGATACAAATATATTATTTAATTATACTCTGCAGTTGTGATCCATAACCATTTAGCTCAGCAACATTACAGAATAATTAAGCCTTTAAAAAATGGATCCAGCAGAGTTGCCCCAATTCGTTTACAATCTCTCCAAGAGAGTGGATGAACTCACTCAAGGCCTTAGGGATCTAAAGGTCGAAAATGAGACTTTAAGAAAGATTATAAAAGACACCACTCCCCTTAAAGGAAAAAGTGCTGAATCTATTGTTGAACCACAGATTGCAGCACCTGATTTGTTCAATGGAGATAGGAGTCTATATCGCCAATATAGGTATGCATGCCTCCTCACCTTCAATTTAAAACCTCACACCTATCCTAATGATAAGGTTAAAGTCCTTTCTATGATCTCCTACCTAAGGGGTGAACCCCGTATCTGGGCTGACACCCTATTTGAAAACAACGATCCTATACTATCTTCCTTACAGTCCTTTTTAGCTGTCATGGATGAACTTTACTCAGACTCTAACTTACAACTGACTGCAGAAAGTAAGAT
This sequence comes from Bombina bombina, assembly GCF_027579735.1. Lineage (NCBI taxonomy): Eukaryota > Metazoa > Chordata > Amphibia > Anura > Bombinatoridae > Bombina > Bombina bombina. The sequence continues at coordinate 1,157,704,862 of NC_069500.1, read as the reverse complement.
GCGTAAACTAAAACAAGGCAACCGTGCCGTTGAAATCTACATAACAGAGTTCAAACAACATGCCATTGATTCTCAATGGAACGTGATTGCCTTAAGGAACCAATTTCGTCTTGGGCTCTCAGAGGCCTAGATTTAGAGTTCGGCGGTAAAAGGGCTGTTAACGCTCCGCGGGTTTTTTTCTGGCCGCACCATAAATTTAACTCTGGTATCGAGAGTTCAAACAAATGCTGCGTTAGGCTCCAAAAAAGGAGCGTAGAGCATTTTTACCGCAAATGCAACTCTCGATACCAGAGCTGCTTACGGACGCGGCCGGCATCAAAAACGTGCTCGTGCACGATTCTCCCATAGGAAACAATGGGGCTGTTTGAGCTGAAAAAAAACCTAACACCTGCAAAAAAGCAGCGTTCAGCTCCTAACGCAGCCCCATTGTTTCCTATGGGGAAACACTTCCTACGTCTGCACCTAACACTCTAACATGTACCCCGAGTCTAAACACCCCTAACCTTACACTTATTAACCCCTAATCTGCCGCCCACGCTATCGCTGACCCCTGCATTACACTTTTAACCCCTAATCTGCCGCTCCGTAAAACGCCGCCACCTACGTTATCCCTATGTACCCCTAATCTGCTGCCCTAACATCGCCGACCCCTATGTTATATTTATTAACCCCTAATCTGCCCCCCACAACGTCGCCGACACCTACCTACACTTATTAACCCCTAATCTGCCGAGCGGACCTGAGCGCTACTATAATAAAGTTATTAACCCCTAACCCGCCTCACTAACCCTATCATAAATAGTATTAACCCCTAATCTGCCCTCCCTAACATCGCCGACACCTACCTTCAATTATTAACCCCTAAACTTCCGATCGGAGCTCACCGCTATTCTAATAAATGGATTAACCCCTAAAGCTAAGTCTAACCCTAACACTAACACCCCCCTAAGTTAAATATAATTTACATCTAACGAAATAAATTAACTCTTATTAAATAACTTATTCCTATTTAAAGCTAAATACTTACCTGTAAAATAAATCCTAATATAGCTACAATATAAATTATAATTATATTATAGCTATTTTAGGATTAATATTTATTTTACAGGCAACTTTGTAATTATTTTAACCAGGTACAATAGCTATTAAATATTTAAGAACTATTTAATAGTTACCTAGTTAAAATAATAACAAATTTACCTGTAAAATAAATCCTAACCTAAGTTATAATTAAACCTAACACTACCCTATCAATAAAATAATTAAATAAACTACCTACAATTACCTACAATTAACCTAACACTACACTATCAATACATTAATTAAACACAATTGCTACAAATAAATACAATTAAATAAACTAGCTAAAGTACAAAAAATAAAAAAGAACTAAGTTACAGAAAATAAAAAAATATTTACAAACATAAGAAAAATATTACAACAATTTTAAACTAATTACACCTACTCTAAGCCCCCTAATAAAATAACAAAGCCCCCCAAAATAAAAAATTCCCTACCCTATTCTAAATTAAAAAAGTTACAAGCTCTTTTACCTTACCAGCCCTGAACAGGGCCCTTTGCGGGGCATGCCCCAAGAATTTCAGCTCTTTTGCCTGTAAAAGAATAAATACAATACCCCCCCCCCCCAACATTACAACCCACCACCCACATACCCCTAATCTAACCCAAACCCCCCTTAAATAAACCTAACACTAAGCCCCTGAAGATCTTCCTACCTTGTCTTCACCATCCAGGTATCACCAATCCGTCCTGGCTCCAAGATCTTCATCCAACCCAAGCGGGGGTTGGCGATCCATAATCCGGTGCTCCAAAGTCTTCCTCCTATCCGGCAAGAAGAGGACATCCGGACCGGCAAACATCTTCTCCAAGCGGCATCTTCGATCTTCTTCCATCCGGTGCGGAGCGGGTCCATCTTGAAGCAGGCGACGCGGATCCATCCTCTTCTTCCGATGTCTCCCGACTAATGACGGTTCCTTTAAGGGACGTCATCCAAGATGGCGTCCCTCGAATTCCGATTGGCTGATAGGATTCTATCAGCCAATCGGAATTAAGGTAGGAATTTTCTGATTGGCTGATGGAATCAGCCAATCAGAATCAAGTTCAATCCGATTGGCCGATCCCATCAGCCAATCAGATTGAGCTCGCATTCTATTGGCTGATCGGAACAGCCAATAGAATGCGAGCTCAATCTGATTGGCTGATCCAATCAGCCAACCGGATTAAACTTGAATCTGATTGGCTGATTCCATCAGCCAATCAGAATTTTCCTACCTTAATTCCGATTGGCTGATAGAATCCTATCAGCCAATCGGAATTCGAGGGACGCCATCTTGGATGACGTCCCTTAAAGGAACCGTCATTCGTCGGGAAGTCGTCGGTGAAGATGGATGGATCCGCGCTGGAGGTTTTGAAGATCAGCCGGTCGTCATTGGATTGAAGAACATAGAAGATGTGGCTTGGAAGAAGATGTTTGCCGATCCGGATGTCCTTTTCTGCCCGCTTGGATCAAGACTTCAGCCGGAGGATGGACGTCACTCTTCAGCCCCCGCTTGGGCTTGGATCAACACTTCGGAGGCTTGGATCAAGACTTCCGAGGACGGATCAGTGAACCTGGCATGGTGTAAGGATTCCACTCCGTGTTTTTGTTTTCACCTTTTCCCTGACACCTGACTCAGGCTTACCTGTACTTAAGGCATCACCTGACTGCAGACAGGTGCTTAATTATTAAAACTTTAGGCTGCATCTGAGGCCTGACTTACTTATTTGTTGTGCTTCTCATATCAAGCTACTCCAACATTCTATCTAAACCGGAGCGTGTCTGCTCCCTGGGAGTGATTACAAACCAAGCTCTGCCATCCGGATGTCCTCTTCTTGCCGGATAGGAGGAAGACTTTGGAGCACCGGATTATGGATCGCCAACCCCCGCTTGGGTTGGATGAAGATCTTGGAGCCAGGACGGATCGGTGATACCTGGATGGTGAAGACAAGGTAGGAAGATCTTCAGGGGCTTAGTGTTAGGTTTATTTAAGGGGGGTTTGGGTTAGATTAGGGGTATGTGGGTGGTGGGTTGTAATGTTGGGGGGGGGGGGGTATTGTATTTATTCTTTTACAGGCAAAAGAGCTGAAATTCTTGGGGCATGCCCCGCAAAGGGCCCTGTTCAGGGCTGGTAAGGTAAAAGAGCTTTAACCTTTTTTAATTTAGAATAGGGTAGGGAATTTTTTATTTTGGGGGGCTTTGTTATTTTATTAGGGGGCTTAGAGTAGGTGTAATTAGTTTAAAATTGTTGTAATATTTTTCTTATGTTTGTAAATATTTTTTTATTTTCTGTAACTTAGTTCTTTTTTATTTTTTGTACTTTAGCTAGTTTATTTAATTGTATTTATTTGTAGCAATTGTGTTTAATTAATGTATTGATAGTGTAGTGTTAGGTTAATTGTAGGTAATTGTAGGTAGTTTATCTAATTATTTTATTGATAGGGTAGTGTTAGGTTTAATTATAACTTAGGTTAGGATTTATTTTACAGGTAAATTTGTTATTATTTTAACTAGGTAACTATTAAATAGTTCTTAACTATTTAATAGCTATTGTACCTGGTTAAAATAATTACAAAGTTGCCTGTAAAATAAATATTAATCCTAAAATAGCTATAATATAATTATAATTTATATTGTAGCTATATTAGGATTTATTTTACAGGTAAGTATTTAGCTTTAAATAGGAATAATTTATTTAATAAGAGTTAATTTATTTCGTTAGATAAAAATTATATTTAACTTAGGGGGGTGTTAGTGTTAGGGTTAGACTTAGCTTTAGGGGTTAATCCATTTATTAGAATAGCGGTGAGCTCCGATCGGAAGTTTAGGGGTTAATAATTGAAGGTAGGTGTCGGCGATGTTAGGGAGGGCAGATTAGGGGTTAATACTATTTATGATAGGGTTAGTGAGGCGGATTAGGGGTTAATAACTTTATTATAGTAGCGCTCAGGTCCGCTCGGCAGATTAGGGGTTAATAAGTGTAGGCAGGTGTCGGCGACGTTGAGGGGGGCAGATTAGGGGTTAATAAATATAATATAGGGGTCGGCGGTGTTAGGGGCAGCAGATTAGGGGTACATAGGGATAACGTAGGTGGCGGCGATTTGCGGTCGGAAGATTAGGGGTTAATTATTGTAAGTAGCTGGCGGCGACGTTGTGGGGGGCAGGTTAGGGGTGAATAAATATAATACAGGGGTCGGCGGGGTTAGGGGCAGCAGATTAGGGGTACATAAATATAACGTAGGTGGCGGTCGGCAGATTAGGGGTTAAAAATTTTAATCGAGTGGCGGCGGTGTGGGGGGACCTCGGTTTAGGGGTACATAGGTAGTTTATGGGTGTTAGTGTACTTTAGGGTACAGTAGTTAAGAGCTTTATGAACCGGCGTTAGCCAGAAAGCTCTTAACTCCTGCTATTTTCAGGCGGCTGGAATCTTGTCGTTAGAGCTCTAACGCTCACTGCAGAAACGACTCTAAATACCGGCGTTAGAAAGATCCCATTGAAAAGATAGGATACGCAATTGACGTAAGGGGATCTGCGGTATGGAAAAGTCGCGGCTGAAAAGTGAGCGTTAGACCCTTTAATCACTGACTCCAAATACCAGCGGGCGGCCAAAACCAGCGTTAGGAGCCTCTAACGCTGGTTTTGACGGCTACCGCCGAACTCTAAATCTAGGCCAGAGGCAGTTAAAGACGAGCTTGCCCGTACAGATCTCCCTGACACCTTAGATGGCCTCATGAAGCTATCCATGCAAATTGATAGACGACTCCGCGAAAGGAAGTCTGAACGCCAACCTGGGGACTCTGCTTACAAGAGAGCCCTCCATCCTCCATCAACTAGTTCTTCTTCAAGTGTTCCCGAACCTATGGATATAGGCTTTATGCCAGGACCACTGACTTCAGAAGAAAGATTTAGAAGAAAATCAAAGGGTCTCTGCATGTACTGTGGTAGTCCTAACCATGCTATTCGTGAATGTCCTTCTCTACGTAAAAACAAAAATAGTAAGTCCCTCTTACAACTGACCTCGTTGATTGTACATGATAAACCAATTCACTGTACTTTAACTCTCTCGTTACAGTGGGACAACAATCGCATGACGAAAGAAGCTATAATTGATACAGGAGTCCAAGGAAATTACATTGATATATCTATTGTATTAAAGAATAAAATTCCACTCATCACTAAATTGTCTCCTGTCTCTATTAGGGTTGTAGATGGCTCTGAAATTTCCTCTGGCCCCATTACTCAGCACACAATTCCTATTCTCGTATCCACTATAGGATCTCATCAAGAATACATATCGTTTGATGTTATTTCCTCACCTCTCTTTCCCATTGTGCTAGGCTTACAATGGCTCAGGTTACACGAACCCGTGATCAACTGGAGTAATTTAGGATTAACTTTTGATTCAGCTTACTGCCACCAAACTTGTCTGAATCATTCCACTCTGCTTCAGATAATAGAAACACCACAGATTCCTGAAGTATATAAAAAATTTGCAGAGGTATTTAGTAAGAAAGAAGCGGAGACACTGCCTCCACATCGGTCATATGACTGTCCTATCGAGCTCAAACCTGGTACCACTCCTCCCTATGGTCATCTTTACCCTCTTTGTCAACCTGAACTTGACCATCTAAAGACATATTTAGATGAAAACTTAAAAAAAGGCTTTATTCGTCCATCAGTCTCTCCAGCTGCTGCAGGTTTCTTCTTTGTAAGAAACAAGGACAACTCCCTCCGCCCAATTATCGATTTCAGGGAACTTAACAAAATCACTGTAAAAAATAGGTATCCCCTACCACTCATCCCCGAACTCATTGAACGTCTCCAACATGCCAAAATATTCACTAAGTTGGACTTAAGAGGGGCCTACAACTTAGTCCGCATCAGAGAAGGGGATGAGTGGTTAACGGCTTTCAGGACCAGATATGGTCATTTTGAGTACCTAGTAATGCCGTTCGGGTTAACAAATGCCCCGGCCACATTCCAGTACTTTATCAATGATATATTTCACGATCTACTGGATATTTGTGTGGTCGTGTACTTGGACGACATTCTAGTGTACTCAAACACCTTAGAAGACCATATTAAACACGTTAGTTGGATACTCTCCAGAATCCAAGTGCATAGGCTATATGCAAAACTCGAGAAATGTGTTTTCCACACAAAAGAAATAGATTTCTTAGGTTACTCCATCGGTCCAAATGGTATCCAAATGCAGGCTAATAAAGTTGATTCCGTAAAAAATTGGCCACAACCAAAAAACAGGAAAGAGCTACAACGATTCCTCGGTTTTAGCAACTATTATAGGAAATTTATTAAAAGATTTTCTCAAATAGCTAAACCTCTTACTTCTCTTACCAGCTCCAGTATACCATTTATTTGGAACAGCAAGGCAACTGAAGCGTTTACCTCTCTAAAAAACTCCTTCTGCTCTGCTCCAATTCTTCAATTTCCTGACCCTTCTCTCCAATTTGTTCTAGAGGTAGATTCCTCGGATTATGCCCTCGGAGCTGTCCTTTCCCAACGACGAAGTATGAATGACCCTCTTCATCCAGTGGCCTTCTATTCAAAAATATTATCACCTCCTGAGATGAATTATGCTGTCGGTGAAAAAGAACTCTTGGCCATAAAACGTGCTTTCGAGCATTGGAGGCATCTCTTGGAGGGCACCCTCTTACCAATCACCATCTTCACCGACCATCGTAATCTCGAGTTTCTCCAGAAGAATAAAACTCTCTCTAGTCGTCAGGTTAGATGGAGCTTATACTTCAGTAGGTTCAACTATCAAATTGTCTATAGGCCCGGATCTAAAAATGGAAAGGCCGATGCACTGTCCAGAAAAGACCCTAGACCTCCAAATACTCAGGAATCCACTTCTATCATTCCTCCGGATAGATTCCTGGGACTTCTTTCTACTTTCAAGACACAGGTACGGACAGCTTTACGGACTGATCCACAGCTACCCCACCTTCAACTCTCACGTAGAAACAATCTGTACTATCATGACAATCGTTTATACATCCACGAGATCCTCAGGTTAGCTCTGATTAAACAACATCATGATCCACCTCTTCTGGGACATCCCGGTATCAGCAAAACTAAAGAGCTTCTCAGTCGTTCCTATTGGTGGCCAAATTTGGAAACTTCTGTTAAGAACTATATATCCAACTGCACCATCTGCATCACATCCAAAAAAGAAAGGGCTAAACCATATGGACAACTTCTTCCAATACAAATACCCACCAGACCTTGGCTGCACCTAGGCATGGACTTTATAGTCGAGCTGCCCGTAAGTTCTGGCTTCAACACAATCCTAGTTGTTACAGACATTCTGACCAAAATGGCCCATTTCATTCCATTTAACAAACTCCCCACTTCCAGTGAAACTGCACAGCTCTTCTTAAATTCTATCGTCCGTTACCATGGTATTCCATCTATCATAACAACCGATAGGGGTACACAGTTTACCTCTAAGTTTTGGAAGAATCTCTCCGAACAACTAAAATTTGACCATCGTTTAAGTACTGCCTTCCATCCTCAAACAAATGGCCAAACGGAGAAATTAAAGCAATGGTTAGAGCAGTACTTACGCTGTTACTGCTCATACCATCAAACCGACTGGTCACAATACTTATATCTTGCAGAATTTGCATACAATAACTCGGTTTACTCATCCACCAAAGTCTCACCCTTCTTCGCCAACTACGCATATCATCCTCGATTCTGCTTGGAAAATCCGGATAACCCAAATTCTCCTTCTGTAGATGATCTACTCCAAAAGCTCGCTGAGAACTTCCACTTCCTTAGAAGAAATATTCAACAGGCTCAAACTTCACAAAAGAGATACTTCGATTTACGCAGACGACCATCACCACCTTATGCTATTGGTAATAAAGTTTGGCTTTCGACAAAAAACATCAAAATGCCAGTTCCCAGCAAAATATTAGCGGGTTTGTACATTGGGCCATTCACTATCACTAAGGTGGTTAACCCAAACGCAGTAACTCTTGATTTACCCAGTTCAATTCCAATCCATCCCACCTTTCACGTGTCCCTCCTTAAACCAGCTTCAAATGATCCTGCAGTTAAACCCATCTTACCTCCTGTTTCGATACCCTTGGATTCAGATGTTTATGAGATCCACGACCTCCTGGATTCTAGACGACATAGAGGGGTTTTACAATATCTGGTGAGATGGAAGGGCTACTCACCTGAAGATGATACTTGGGAGCCCTATACTCATATTGATGCTCCTAGACTGATCTCCCGATTCCACAGACGTTATCCTCTTAGACCCAGACATTAAGCCGAGGATCGGCTTGCTTGAAGGGGGACGTATGTAAGGATTCCACTCCGTGTTTTTGTTTTCACCTTTTCCCTGACACCTGACTCAGGCTTACCTGTACTTAAGGCATCACCTGACTGCAGACAGGTGCTTAATTATTAAAACTTTAGGCTGCATCTGAGGCCTGACTTACTTATTTGTTGTGCTTCTCATATCAAGCTACTCCAACATTCTATCTAAACCGGAGCATATCTGCTCCCTGGGAGTGATTACAAACCAAGCTCTGCCATCACGGTTACAACCGCAACTTTTCATCAATTAAGAGACTTTTTATTATTCAGCGTTTATGCTACAACTATCCACCCTGCAGCTGCTGTATGCTTCTTTCACTTTTCCTGTGCAAGTCTCGCAATCACTGAGGCTCTGAAGTGCTCCAGTCTTCCCGGTCTCCTCCCCCCATCTGCCGCAACTGAGCGCAACCGCAGCTCACACAGCTTGCTACGGAACATACAGCAGGAAGCTAGATAAGCCGCTCCATTTCAGTTTGACATCTACGGCTGGCTGGGGGTAAGCCTTTAACAACATACAACTGCTGTGTTCAAGTTAACGCTGTCTAGTACTATACATTATCGTTTTACTTACCGCAATCCTGCCAAGCATCCTTGTGGACTGACTTAACTAATGCGAACTCCATTCAGTTTATGCTAACTGCATTTGTGACAACTCACTCGCACTGTGGCTTATCAACTTGTTTCTTACTTTAAATGAGCTGAATGAACTTTAACCTCCAACAAATAAGTATTGGTTCGCTATTTGTTTCTCCTCCATACCCTAACCAAAGTTTATTGTTTTGCTGTGACCTATAACAGCAACTCAGACTTTCTTTTCATTATAAGAAGTTAAACCTTATTCTGCAATTTAATTATTTGAGATTAAATTTCTTCACTGTAAGCAGCCTGGTCTATGCTGTACAATAGTCCATTGCCAAAGTGATACAAATATATTATTTAATTATACTCTGCAGTTGTGATCCATAACCATTTAGCTCAGCAACATTACACATGGTGAAGATAAGGTCGGAAGATCTTCAGGGGCTTAGTGTTAGGTTTATTTAAGGGGGGTTTGGGTTAGATTAGGGGTATGTGGGTGGTGGGTTGTAATGTTGGGGGGGGGTATTGTATGTTTTTTTTTACAGGCAAAAGAGCTGAATTCTTTGGGGCATGCCCCGCAAAGGGCCCTTTTCAGGGCTGGTAAGGTAAAAGAGCTTTGAACTTTTTTAATTTAGAATAGGGTAGGGCATTTTTTTATTTTGGGGGTCTTAGTTCTTTTTTATTTTTTGTACTTTAGTTAGTTTATTTAATTGTAGTTATTTGTAGGTATTGTATTTAATTAATTTATTGATAGTGTAGTGTTAGGTTTAATTGTAGATAATTGTAGGTATTTAATTTAATTTATTTATTGCTAGTGTAGTGTTAGGTTTAATTGTAACTTAGGTTAGGATTTATTTTACAGGTAATTTTGTAATTATTTTAACTATTTTAGCTATTAAATAGTTATTAACTATTTAATAGCTATTGTACCTGTTTAAAATAATTACAAAGTTGCCTGTAAAATAAATATTAATCCTAAAATAGCTACATTATAATTATAATTTATATTGTAGCTATATTAGGGTTTATTTTACAGGTAAGTATTTAGCTTTAAATAGGAATAATTTATATAATAAGAGTTAATTTATTTCGTTAGATTTAAATTATATTTAATTTAGGGGGGTGTTAGTGTTAGGGTTAGACTTAGCTTTAGGGGTTAATCCATTTATTAGACTAGCGGCGAGATCCGATCGGCAGATTAGGGGTTAATTATTGTAGGTAGCTGGCGGCGACATTGTGGGGGGCAGATTAGGGGTTAATAAATATAATATAGGGGACGGCGGTGGTAGGGGCAGCAGATTAGGGGTACATAGGTATAATGTAGGTTGCGCCGGTATACGGAGCGGCAGATTAGGGGTTAAAAAAAATATGCAGGTGTCAGCGATAGCGGGGGCGGCAGATTAGGGATTAATAAGTGTAAGGTTAGGGGTGTTTAGACTCGGGGTACATGTTAGGGTGTTAGGTGCAGACATAGGAAGTGTTTCCCCATAGTAAACAATGGGGCTGCGTTAGGAGCTGAACGCTGCTTTTTTGCAGGTGTTAGGTTTTTTTTCAGCTCAAACTGCCCCATTGTTTTCTAAGGGGGAATCGTGCACGAGCACGTTTTTTAAGCTGGCCGCGTCCGTAAGCACCGCTGGTATCGAGAGTTGCAGTGGCGTTAAATTATGCTCTACGCTCCCTTTTTGGAGCCTAACGCACTGAAAACCCAGCCATTCTGTGAACTCTAAATACCAGCGGTATTTAAAAGGTGCGGGGAAAAAAAAGCATGCATAGCTAACGCACCCCTTTGGCCGCAGAACTCTAAATCTAGCCGTTAGAGTTGGGCGGTAGCCGTCAAAAACAGCGTTAGAGGCTCCTAACTCTGGTTTTTACCGCCCTCTGGTATTTGGAGTCAGTCAGGAAAGGGTCTAACGCTCACTTTCCAGCCGCAACTTTTCCATACCGCAGATCCCCTTACGTCAATTGCGTATCCTATCTTTTCAATGGGATCTTTCTAACGCCGGTATTTAGAGTCGTGGCTGAAGTGAGCATTAGAAATCTAACGACAAAACTCCAGCCGCAGAAAAAAGTCAGTAGTTAAGAGCTTTCTGGGCTAACGCCGGTTTATAAAGCTCTTAACTACTGTGCTCTAAAGTACACTAACACCCATAAACTACCTATGTACCCCTAATCCAAGGTCCCCCCACATCGCCGCCACTCTATTACATTTTTTAACCCCTAATCTGCCGCTCTGTACACCGCCGCCAGCTAAGTTATCCCTATGTACCCCTAATCTGCTGCCCCTAATACCGCCGACACCTATATTATATTTATTAACCCCTAATCTGCCCCCCCCAACATCGCCGCCACCTACCTACACTTATTAACCCCTAATCTGCCGAGCGGACCTCACCGCTACTATAATAAAGTTATTAACCCCTAATCCGCCTCACTCCCGCCTCAAAAACCCTATAATAAATAGTATTAACCCCTAATCTGCCCTCCCTAACATCGCCGACACCTAACTTCAAACATTAACCCCTAATCTGCCGACCGGAGCTCACCGCTACTATAATAAATTTTTTAAACCCTAAAGCTAATTCTAACCCTAATCCTAACACCCCCCCTAAATTAAATATAATTTTTATCTAACGAAATGAATTAACTCTTATTAAATAAATTATTCCTATTTAAAGCTAAATACTTACCTGTAAAATAAATCATAATATAGCTACAATATAAATTAAAATTATATTGTAGCTATTTTAGGATTAATATTTATTTTACAGGCAACTTTGTAATTATTTTAACCAGGTACAATAGCTATTAAATAGTTCATAACTATTTAATAGTTACCTAGTTAAAATAATTACAAAATTACCTGTAAAATAAATCCTAACCTAAGTTACAATTAAACCTAACACTACACTAGCAATAAATAAATTAAATAAAATATCTACAATTATCTACAATTAAACCTAACACTACACTATCAATAAATTAATTAAATAAAATACCTACAATTATCTACAATTAAACCTAACACTACACTATCAATAAATTAATTAAATACAATACCTACTAATAAATACAATGAAATAAACTAACTAAAGTACAAAAAATAAAAAAGAACTAAGTTACAAAAAATAAAAAAATATTTACAAACATTAGAAAAATATTACAACAATTTTAAACTAATTACACCTACTCTAAGCCCCCTAATAAAATAACAAAGACCCCCAAAATAAAAAAAATGCCCTACCCTATTCTAAATTAAAAAAGTTCAAAGCTCTCTTACCTTACCAGCCCTGAAAAGGGCCCTTTGCGGGGCATGCCCCAAAGAATTCAGCTCTTTTGCCTGTAAAAAAAAACATACAATACCCCCCCCCCCAACATTACAACCCACCACCCACATACCCCTAATCTAACCCAAACCCCCCTTAAATAAACCTAACACTAAGCCCCTGAAGATCTCCCTACCTTGTCTTCACCTCACCGGGTTCAGCGATCGGTCCAGAAGAGGGTCCGAAGTCTTGATCCAAGCGGCGGCTGAAGAACTCCATCATCGGGCTGAAGTCGGAAGTCCATCATCGGGATGAAGTCTTCTATCAAGCCGCATCTTCAATCTTCTTTCTTCCGGAGCGGAGTGGAGCCATCTTCTTCCCAGCCGACGCGGATCCAACCTCTTCAAGCGACGCCTACTCGCCGAATGACGGTTCCTTTAAATTACGTCAACCAAGATGGCGTCCCTCGAATTCCGTTTGGCTGATAGGATTCTATCAGCCAATCGGAATTAAGGTAGGAATATTCTGATTGGCTGATGGAATCAGCCAATCAGATTCAAGTTCAAACCGATTGGCTGATCCAATCAGCCAATCAGATTGAGCTCGCATTCTATTGGCTGTTCCGATCAGCCAATAGAATGCGAGCTCAATCTGATTGGCTGATTGGATCAGCCAATCAGATTGAACTTGAATCTGATTGGCTGATTCCATCAGCCAATCAGAATATTCCTACCTTAATTCCGATTGGCTGATAGAATCCTATCAGCCAATCGGAATTCGAGGGACGCCATCTTGGATGACGTAATTTAAAGGAACCGTCATTCAGCGAGTAGGCGTCGCTTGAAGAGGTTGGATCCGTGTCGGCTGGGAAGAAGATGGCTCCGCTCCGGAAGAAAGAAGATTGAAGATGCGGCTTGATAGAAGACTTCATCCCGATGATGGACTTCCGACTTCAGCCCGATGATGGAGTTCTTCAGCCGCCGCTTGGATCAAGACTTCGGACCCTCTTCTGGACCGATCGCTGAACCCGGTCAGGTGAAGACAAGGTAGGGAGATCTTCAGGGGCTTAGTGTTAGGTTTATTTAAGGGGGGTTTGGGTTAGATTAGGGGTATGTGGGTGGTGGGTTGTAATGTTGGGGGGGGTATTGTATGTTTTTTTTTTACAGGCAAAAGAGCTGAATTCTTTGGGGCATGCCCCGCAAAGGGCCCTTTTCAGGGCTGGTAAGGTAAAAGAGCTTTGAACTTTTTTAATTTAGAATAGGGTAAGGCATTTTTTTATTTTGGGGGTCTTTGTTATTTTATTAGGGGGCTTAGAGTAGGTGTAATTAGTTTAAAATTGTTGTAATATTTTTCTAATGTTTGTAAATATTTTTTTATTTTTTGTAACTTAGTTCTTTTTTATTTTTTGTACTTTAGTTAGTTTATTTAATTGTATTTATTTGTAGGTATTGTATTTAATTCATTTATTGATAGTGTAGTGTTAGGTTTAATTGTAGATAATTGTAGGTATTTTTTTTAATTTATTTATTGTTAGTGTAGTGTTAGGTTTAATTGTAACTTAGGTTAGGATTTATTTTACAGGTAATTTTGTAATTATTTTAACTAGGTAACTATTAAATAGTTATGAACTATTTAAAAGCTATTGTAGCTGGTTAAAATAAATACAAAGTTGCCTGTAAAATAAATATTAATCCTAAAATAGCTACAATATAATTTTAATTTATAGTGTAGCTATATTATGATTTATTTTACAGGTAAGTACAGTACAACTCCAAAAATCCGGACTCCAGAAATCCGGACAACCTGAGAATCCGGACTCTGGAGTGATTACAACTTCCGGGTGTTGGTTTGTCACTGCGCATGTGCAAATTGACATTCAGAGCTGCAACAAGCAACGGCACATGAAGGCAGTGAGAAGTCTGAGCTCCACAACTGCGCACTACAGTTTGCCATACATGACCGGTACCTGTGCAGGTATTTACCATCTTTACACTGCACAGTACTGTTATACCTCTATATACTGTAATATATTGCACAGTAGTGTACTGTTCCAATGTTTCCTAAAGTGGATAAGGGTTCTAAACAGAAGCAGAGGAGAAACACTCTGAAATCACTGGGCAAAGCAGAAGCACCATCCACAAGCGGTTCACCGGGCGCAGCAGATGCTAGCGCTCCGTGAACAAGCAGTTCAGCATGTGCCAAAGAAATACCGGTAACAGAAAGGAATGTACATTGGAAGGTGCAGTACTCTATTTTAATAAACAAGGTGATCTGTACAGTATTTATTCATAATAAAAAACATTAGCACGTCTTCTTTTTTATTTACAGGTATTTTATCAGCAATGTCCGAGAATCCAGAAAATCCGAAAATACGGACCAGGCAAATCCCCAAGCAGTCCGGATTTTCGGAGTTGTACTGTATTTAGCTTTAAATAGGAATAATTTATTTAATAAGAGTTAATTTATTTTGTTAGATAAAAATTATATTTAACTTAGGGGGGTATTAGGGTTAGGGTTAGAATTAGCTTTAGGGTTTAAAAAATGTATTATAGTAGCAGTGAGCTCCGGTCGGCAGATTAGGGGTTAATGCTTGAAGTTAGGTGTCGGCGATGTTTTGGAGGGCAGATTAGGGGTTAATACTATTTATTATAGGATTATTGAGGCGGGAGTGAGGCGGATTAGGGGTTAATAACTTTATTATAGTAGCGGTGAGGTCCGCTCGGCAGATTAGGGGTTAATAAGTGTAGGTAGGTGGCGGCGACGTTGGGGGGGCAGATTAGGCGTTAATAAATATAATATAGGTGTCGGCGGTATTAGGGGCAGCAGATTAGGGGTACATAGGGATAACATAGCTGGCGGCGGTGTACGGAGCGGCAGATTAGGGGTTAATTATAATATGCAGGTGTCAGCGATAGCGGGGGCGGCAGATTAGGGGTTAATAAGTGTAAGGTTAGGGGTGTTTAGACTCGGGGTTCATGTTAGAGTGTTAGGTGCAGACGTAGGAAGTGTTTCCCCATAGAAAACAATGGGGCTGCGTTAGGAGCTGAACGCTGCTTTTTTGCAGGTGTTAGGTTTTTTTTCAGCTCAAACTGCCCCATTGTTTTCTATGGGGGAATCGTGCACGAGCACGTTTTTGAACCTTGCCGTGTCCGTAAGCACCGCTGGTATCAAAGAGTTGCAGTGGCGTTAAATTATGCTCTACGCTCCCTTTCTGGAGCCTAACGCTCTGAAATCCCAGCCATTCTGTGAACTCTAAATACCAGCGGTATTTAAAAGGTGCGGGGGTAAAAAAGCACCCGTAGCTAACGCACCCCTTTGGCCGCAGAACTCTAAATCTAGCCGTAAGTGACCATGAAAACTAAATTACAGTAAAAAATTAGAAATTCAAATATTGAATCATAAAACATACTTTGTTTAAATTTGACAATGTGAAAAGGAAATTACACACATTGTTCAAGAAATTATATACAGCTTTATTACAACAATTACAAAGAGGGCTGCCAAAATAATACATCTTTTATTTATATATATAAACATACAGTATATAATATATTAACTGACAAATATTTAACACAAACAAAATGTAAGTGCAGTTGCATCTTTCACCGCACTCCTCTCCAAACATGAGGTACATCGAGGTGGGAGGAAGACATAAAGAGCTATTAATAGACCGAACCAAGGTATTCATGTACCAGGCGATGGAGCATTGTGTTGACGATAAATAGCATCCAATATGGATTGTCGCATATGCTTCATCGCCTGGCACTGCTCAAGGTTTACACATGCTAATGCAGTGTCTATGTGGCTATGTAATTAATTTTTCATTAACTCAACAGCTTGTGACAACCTCTTCATCGCTATCACATTTTCTAAAAGTATCCCCTCCATCCTGCTATACGGATGTTGTGGTGCCTGTTCTGGTGGCTGTTTTGGTGGTTGCTGTTGAGGCGGTGGCTTCTGAGGTGTCGGATCCTGATGGGCCTCCACACTGGGGGCATAATCTGTGCCAGATGGTTGTACCATGCCCCCTGTCGATGGCGAGAAGGTTGTAGGAGACAGATTATCTCCATTATCACTTTCAGCAAATGTGATGACTGGGGAATGACATTGGCTTTCCTGGACTCCCCCTGCAGACATGCCTTGTTGTTCTGAAATAGATGAGACAGGAAATTTTAGTATTTTGTTGCATGCCAAAAAATGGATTTGTGGACATGTTGTACAGAGAAAGAGTCTCCCTAAAAGGTTTATTTCCTATCTACAGCCTATCCACAGCCTATCTACAAAATGTTATGCATAAGCCTAAATTATATTTGAATATAATAACTACTCTATCCCTCCTAGAAGTAGGTACCTAAAAAATGTCTATTCAAATTCTACTCTATCCCTCCTAGAAGCAGGTACCTAAAAAATGTATAACACGATTCTAAATAATTTTAAAAACACGATTGTAAATAATTAAAAAAATTATAATAGATTTTTAAAAAATTATAAAAAATATCCTTTAATCAATTGATTTTGATGATGTTTTCTATAGTAAAGCCTATCACAGAGATTACGAGTTTTGCGGTAACAGTTGCTAACGATAATTTTTTTTGGACCGCTCACTTAAGACAACGCTGGTATTACAGGTTTTTTTAAACCCGTCGTTAGCTGCAAAAAGGTGAGCGTAGAGCAAAATTTAGCTCCACATCTCACCTCAATACCAGCTTTGCTTACGGTAGCGGTGAGCTGGAAAAACGTGCTTGTGCACAATTTCCCCATAGGAATCAATGGGGCAGAATCGGCTGAAAAAATACCTAACACCTGCAAAAAAGCAGCGTTCAGCTCCTAACGCAGCCCCATTTGATTCCTATGGGGAAACAAAAGTTATGTCTACACCTAACACCCTAACATGAACCCCGAGTCTAAACAACCCTAATCTTACACTTATTAACCCCTAATCTGCCGTCCCCGACATCGCCAACACCTGCATAAAATTATTAACACCTAATCTGCCACTCCGGACACCGCCGCCACCTACATTATCCCTATGAACTCCTAATCTTATGCCCCCAACATCGCCGACAACTACTTTTTATTTATTAACCCCTAATCTGCCGCCGCCAATGTCACCGCCACTATAATAAAGTTATTAACCCCTAAATCTAAGTGTAACCCTAACCCTAACCCCACCTAATTTAAATATAATTTAAAATAATCTAAATAAAATTACTATCATTAACTAAATTATTCCTATTTAAAACTAAATACTTACCTATAAAATAAACCCTAAGCTAGCTACAATATAACTAATAGTTACATTTTAACATTTATTTTTATTTTACAGGCAACTTTGTATTTATTTTAACTAGGTAGAATAGTTATTAAATAGTTATTAACTATTGAATAACTACCTAGTTAAAATAAGTACAAATTTACCTGCAAAATAAACCCTATCCTAAGTTACAATTACACCTAACACTACACTATCAATAAATAAATTAACTATTTAATTACAGAAAAAAATAAAATAATTTCAAGTTTTTTAAACTAATTACACCTAATCTAAACCCCCTAATAAAATAAAAAAGCCCCCCAAAATAATAAAAATCCCTACGCTATACTAAATTACAAATAGCCCTTAAAAGGGCTTTTTGCGAGGCATTGCCCCAAAGTAATCAGCTCTTTTACCTGTAAAAAAAAATACAATACCCCCCAACATTAAAACCCACCACCCACTGTCCCAACCCTACTCTAAAACCCACCCAATCCCCGTTAATAAAACCTAACACTACCCCCTTGAAGATCACCCTACCGTGAGACATCTTCACCCAGCCGGGCACAAGTGGTCCTCCAGAGGGGCAGAAGTCTTCATCCGATCCGGGCAGAAGAGGACCTCCAGAGGGGCAGAAGTCTTTATCCAGGTGGCATCTTCTATCTTCATCCATCTGGAGCGGAGTGGGTCCATCTTGAAGCCAGCCGACGAGGAGCATCCATCCAGACCGATGACTACACGACGAATGACGGTTCCTTTAAATGATGTCATCCAAGATGGCGTCCCTTGAATTCCGATTGGCTGATAGGATTCTATCAGCCAATCGGAATTAAGGTAGGAAAAATCCTATTGGCTGATCCCATTGAGCTGGCATTCTATTGGTTGATTGGAACAGCCAATAGGATTTTTCCTACCTTAATTCTGATTGTCTGATAGAATATTATCAGCCAATCGGATTGCATCAGCCAATAGGATTTTTCCTACCTTACTTCTGATTGGCTGATTGCATCAGCCAATAGGATTTTTCCTACCTTAATTCCGATTGGCTGATAGAATCCTATCAGCCAATCGGAATTCAAGGGACGCCATCTTGGATGATGTAATTTAAAGAAATATTCATTCGTCGTGTAGTCGTCGGTCTGGATGGATGCTCCGCGTTGGCTGGCTTCAAGATGGACCGCTCCGCTCCCTCTGGAGGACCACTTGTGCCCGGCTGGGTGAAGACGTCTCACGGTAGGGTGATCTTCAAGGGGGTAGAGTTAGGTTTTATTAAGGGGGGATTGGGTGGGTTTTAGAGTAGGGTTGGGAGTGTGGGTGGTGGGTTTTAATGGGTATTGTATTTTTTTTTACAGGTAAAAGAGCTGATTACTTTGGGGCAATGCCCCGCAAAAAGCCCTTTTAAGGGCTATTTGTAATTTTGTGTAGGGTAGGGATTTTTATTATTTTGGGGGGCTTTTTTATTTTATTAGGGGGTTTAGATTAGGTGTAATTAGTTTAAAAAACTTGAAATTATTTTATTTTTTTCTGTAATTTAGTGGTGTTTTTTTTCGTACTTTAGTTTATTTAATTTAATTGTAATTAATTGTAGGTAATTTAGTTAATTTATTCAATGATAGTGTAGTGTTAGGTGAAACTTAGGTTAGGGTTTATTTTACAGGTAAATTTGTACTTATTTTAACTAGGTAGTTATTAAATAGTTAATAACTATTTAATAACTATTCTACCTAGTTAAAATAAATACAAACTTGCCTGTAAAATAAAAATAAATCCTAAGGTAGCTACAATGTAACTATTAGTTATATTGTAGCTAGCTTAGGGTTTATTTTATAGGTAAGTATTTAGTTTTAAATAGGAATAATTTAGTTAATTGTAGTAATTTTATTTCGTTTTATTTAAATTATATTTAAGTTAGGGAGGGTTAGACAGGTTTAAGGGTTAATAACTTTAATATAGTAGCGGCGACATTGGGGGCGGCAGATTAGGGGTTAATAAATGTAGGTAGGTGTCGGCGATGTTAGGGACGGCAGATTAGGTAATAAAAAAAAAGCCAAATAACAAGGCTCAGGTATAAGAACAAAGAACAATTTATTATGTGAGCTTAAACGCGTTTCTCGGCCGCAAGCTCCTGGCCGTTTTTAATCTGAGGAAACGGCCAGGAGCTTGCAGCCGAGAAACGCGTTTAAGCTCACATAATATATTGTTCTTATACCCGAGCCTTGTTATTTGGCTTTTTATCTCCACATACCCTATTGTTTTTACAAGGGGTGATTTTAAACTACAGCCTTTATTATTTGGATATCGCTGATAATTTCTAACACACAGTGGAAATCGCACACAGTGGAAGTTGTACTTTTCAACACAGTGCCGATCCAGAAGATCCTCCTCTTGTTTGCGGAGGAGAGTCCACGGCTGTGACCTTGAAGTTTGGATGACATCTGTTTCAGCGTACTGACTGCTGTTGAATGTCAGTCTGCTCATTCGCACTTCTTTTTACAAGAGTGCCAGTACTCTTGTGAGTATATCTACAACTGTTTGTCTTTTCTGTGACCCCAGCTTATGAAATTTATCTGCACTATGAGGCGCTGTCTTTCTTTGTTCACCTTATAATAAATTAGCCATAAATTTCTGGGATGAAATCAATATTTAGTTTTAATGCAAAAACAATTGTGTTAAAAAAAAGTAAAATCATATTGTCCTTTAATCAGACAGTTTGAGATTTCATCCAGATAAATATTTATTTCACATGAGGTCTATTTCCAGGATTAACACAGCACTCAAAACAATATGTATGAAATATCAACCTATGGGATTGAAAGACTAACGGCTAGATTACGAGTTTTGCTGTATTAGTGAAAAAGCAGTATTAAGGCTTTTTCACTACTGCTGGTATTACAAGTCTTGCAGGTTTATCTGTACCGCACACTTTTTTGGCCGTAATGCAACATAACTACTGCAGCTTTCCAAAAGTCCTTTTTCAATGGGACTTCCACAGCGCCGGTATTACGAGTCTGCCTGGGAGGCCAAAAAGTGAGTGGTACAGCCTATACCGTCAAGATCCATACCGTAAACTGAAAGTCAGTAGTTATGGCTTTTATGCTACAACGCTGTAACATAAAAGTCATAACTAAAGTGCTAAAAAGTACACTAACACCCATAATCTATTAACCCCTAATCTGCCGCTCCTGACATCGCCGTCACTATAATAAACATATTAACCCCTTAACCGTCGCACTCCCGTATCGCAAACACTAGTTAAATATTATTAACCCCTAATCTGCTGTCCCTAACATAGCCGCAACCTACATTACTGTTATTAACCCCTAATCTGCTGCCCCCAAAACCGCCGCCGCTATACTAAAGTTATTAACCCCTAAACCTAACCATAAGTCTAACCCTAACACCCCCTAACTTTAATGTAATTAAAATAAATCTAAATAAAACCTACTATTAATAACTAAATAATTCCTATTTAAAACTAAATACTTACCTGTGAAATAAACCCTAAGATAGCTACAATATAACTAATAGTTATATTGTATCTAGCTTAGGTTTTATTTTTATTCCACAGGCAAGTTTGTATTTATTTTAACTAGGTAGACTAGTTAGTAAATAGTTATTAACTATTTACTAGCTACCTAGCTAAAATAAATATAAATGTACCTGTAAAATAAAACCTAACCTGAGTTACACTAACACCTAACCTTACACTACAATTAAATAAATTACATTAATTAAATACAATTAACTAAATTACAAAAAAAATATCACTAAATTACACAAAATAAAAAAGAAATGAGCAAATATTTAAACTAATTACACCTAATCTAATAGCCCTCTCAAAATTAAAAATCCCCCCAAAATAAAAAAAACCCTGGCCTAAACTAAACTGCCAATAGCCCTTAAAAGGGCCTTTTGCGGGGCATTGCCCCAAAGAAATCAGCTCTTTTACCTGTAAAAACAAATACAAACAACCCCCCAAAAGTAAAACCCACCACCCACACAACCACACCCCCAAATAAAAACCTATCTAAAAAAACCTACGCTCCCTGTTGCCCTGTTCCAATCAGCCAATAGAATGTGAGCTCAATCCTATTGGCTGATTGGAATTATTTAGGTAATAATAGTATATTTTATTTAGATTTATTTTAATTATATTTAAGTTAGGGGTGTTAGGGTTAGACTTAGGGTTAGGGGTTAATAATTTTAGTATAGTGGGGCCGACATTGGAGGCGGCAGATTAGGGGTTAATAAGTATAGGTAGGTGGCAGCGACATTAAGGGGCGACAGATTAGGGGTTAATAAGTGTAGGTAGGTGGCGGCGACATTGGATGCGGCAGATTAGGGGTTAATAACTGTAATGTAGGTGGCGGCGATGTCGGGGGCGGCAGATTAGGGGTTAATAAATGTATGTAGGTGGCGGTGATGTTGGGGGCGGCAGATTAGGGGTTAATAACAGTAATGTAGGTGGCGGTGATGTCGGGGGTGGCAGATTAGGGGTTAATAACTGTAATGTAGGTGTCGACAATGCCAGGGGCAGCAGATTAGGGGTGTTTAGACTTGAGGTTTATGTTAGGGTGTTAGGTGTAAACTTAAAGGCTTTTTTTCAGACGGCTCTCCCCATTGATGTCTACGGGGAAATCGAGCATGAGCACGTAAAACCAGCTCAAAGCAACGCTGGTATTGGAGTGTGGTATGGAGCTCAATTTTGCTTTACACTGCAATATTGCCTGCTAACGTCGGGTTTTTGTAAACTTTATTTGATCATGTGCATTTGCAAATGTTAATTCCATCTATGGGCAAGCTTACATATGCGGCGTCGCCTACAAAAGCTGGAGACGCCGGTTATTACACAGTTTTGCTATCACATATACGGCGCAGCATTGCAAATCGGTATCACATATTCAGCGCAAGGACTTGCACGTCGAAAATTGAGAAATTTTACTCCATATTCACCTGACCACACATAAGCAGACGCAGCAAGCCTTACGTTGAAAATGTAAGCACTGTAACTCCCGTAACTCCCTGAAAATATTAACTAACACCTAACGTATGTGCAATATCTATCTACCTGTCAACTGCCAGCCCCCACCGCAATAACTAATAAAACATATTAACCCCTAATCCGCCATTAAACCACATTGCAATAAACCTAATAAATGTATTAACCCCTAATCCGTCATTCAACCACATCACAATAGACCTAATAAATGTATTAACCCTTAATCCACTATTCATCAACATTGCAATAAACCTATTAAATCTATTAACTCCTAAACTCCAAAACCACAAACCCCCACATCGTAATAAACTTAATTAATCAATTAACCCCTAAACCGCCCAACCCCCACATCACAACAAACCTAATTTAATTACTAAACTCCCTAACCTAACCCCCTAAAGTAACCCCAAATTACATAAAATAATAAAATACTAAATTACAAGCAAAATAAAAAATCCTAACAGTACTTAAAAAAAAGAATCTAAGATTAAATCAAAATAATCTAAAATTACAAAAAATAAAAAAGTCTAACATTACAGAAAATAATAAACCAAATTATCAAAAATAAAAAAATTAAACCTGATCCCTATGAAAATGAAAATAAAAAGCCCACCCAAAATAAAAACACCCCCTAATCTAATACAAAACTACCAATAGCCCTTAAACGGGCTTTTTGTAAGGCATTGCCCTAAGTTAAACAGCTCTTTTGCATTAAAAAAAATTCTAAGTCCCCACTTAACAGTAAACCCCCCCACCCACCAAGCCCCCCACAAAGAAAAAAACCTAACACTAAAAACCCTAAGCTATCCTAAAGGGGCATTTGTATAGGCATTGACCTTAAAAGGGCATTCAGCTCTTTTACTGCCCTTAAAAGGGCATTTAGCTCTTTTTCAGTGCCAAATATCCCTATTCTAAAAAACAAAACAACAAAAAAAAAACCTAACTCTAACCCCCAAAAAGGTACTTACTTTTCCTGAAGTCCAACGGAGAAAGTCTTCTTCCAAGCGGTGCAGTCTTCTCCCAAGTGGCAATATCTTCTTCCATTCGTAGCGACGTCCTCTATCTTCATCCAGGACCAAGCCGTCGCAGAGCGGAGATGAGATGAGCATGGAACAGAAGACTGGTGACCATGGAGCCATCGAGCGTGGAGATCCTCTTCGTATAATCACAGCCGCACACTGAGGATTGAATTCAAGGTACACATTTAAATATGGGGTACCTTGTATTCCTATTGGCTGATTTGATTCTTCAGCCAATAGGATGAGAGTTACTGAAATCCTATTGGCTGATTTGAACAGCCAATAGGATTTCAGTAGCTCTCATCCTATTGGCTGATTTGAATTTGAAGAATCAAAACAGCCGATAGGAATGCAAGGTGCCCCATATTTAAATGCTTACCTTGAATTCAAACCTCAGTGTGCGGCGGTGATTGTACGAAGGGGATCTCCACACTCGATGGCTCCGCGGTCGATGGAGGAAGATATCACCACTTGGAAGAAGACTTCACCGCTTAGAAAAATACTTTTTCTGCTGGACTTCAGGAACGGTGAGTACCTATTTGGGGGTTAGAGTTAGGGTTTTTTTTTTTTTTTTTTTTTTTTTTTTTTTTTTTTAGAATAGGGATTTTGGGCACTGAAAAAGAGCTGAATGCTCTTTTAAGGGCAGTAAAAGAGCGGAATCCCCTTTTAAGGGCAATGCCCATACAAATGCCCCTTTAGGGGAAATTGGTAGCTTAGGTATTTTATTCTTATTTTTTTAATTTTGGGGGTCTTGGTGGGTGGGGCGTTTACTGTTAGGGGGGGATTTAGAATTGTATTTAATGCAAAAGAGCTGTTTAACTTAGGGCAATGCCCTACAAAAAGCCCATAAAAAGGGCTATTGGTAGTTTAGTATCAGATTAGGAGGTGTTTTTATTTTGGGGGGGCTTTTTTATTTTCATATGGATTAGGTTTTTTTAAATGTTTTTATTGAGGTTGTTCATAAAGAAAGAAAGGCATATGTACAACATATGATACATTATGTACCATAACATTATCACAGTATACATTACAAAGATGCAAACAGAATAAAAAAAAACTGAATGAATACCGAAATGTAATCTTTTGAAACCTCTGTTTTTTAGTTTCTTAATGGCTTTTGTAGGGCTAATGAGACGGGCACTTATAGCCCAAATGATATATGATGAGCTGATTAACATTGTTAGCCTTGTTCATGGCCCCTAAGGGCCTGTTGATAAGGAAGTACAACAGCGGGTAAACACCGCTCAAGGCAATACGCCAAAAAGTGAACATTACCCATACATAAAACAGTCAAACTAAATAATGGATGTAGCCCACTATGGGGCTCATGTAAGTATATGGGTAGGGGGAAACTATAATATATTGTCACAGGAAAGAAACAATGGCACTACTCAAAAATAATTATAATAAATGTTTCCCTTTTCCATGATAATTGGTATATTATATACTTGTGTATTTAAATATTTAAATAATAATCTGTTAGGGATTGGTGCTTGTACCGGTTTACAATCTATGTAGAAAATCAGTGAAGAACTGATGACAGGGTACAAATATAGCACTCATGGACGTTGGGAAGTGATTAGGGAAATGAACTAAACTAAAATGTAACTTTTACTAGATCATTTAAAAACAGGGGTTGTACACACATTTAAAATCATATATTGGTCTACTACCATAGAGCCAGAAAGTGTTTATTCTGGCTCTTTAGAGGAAAAAAACCATGTTAGGATTTTGATTAAGTCTCGTGTATAATTAACTAGCCACTAGTACAGATATAAGTACTAATAGATTCGCCTGTGGTGATAACTTTGTATCTCAGACCAATTAGTTGCGTGATACAATTCTATTTATTAATGGTACTGGAACATGGTATATGAAGTTGTTGAACTTTGATTCTCAAAGGTACAATCAATGTGAGTTGGTGAGGCTACAATTCTTACCCAAACAGACTATCTGTTTGTGTGTAATGCTGAAATACCCAAATTCTTGCCCAAACAGACTATCTGTATGTGTATAACGTTATACCAGTGATGAGGATATCAGGTAAAAGTATGTGTTAGCCTTATTTTCCTTTATCGTATCTTAAGCTAGTTATACTAACTTTGGATATCCTTGTCTCATAGTGGTACTTAGTAATCCTGTTATATTGAAGTCTGGAAGAACAGTGAATTTGTACCAATTAATAATTATCACATATGGCTGAATCGTAGATCACACCAGTACCTAAGTCAGAAAAAACTGACTTTTTTACCTTGTTATTACCGTAAATAGCAACTGATTTTAGACTAGATACAGGATCGTGCCAGTGTCTTAGTCAGGAAAAGCCTGACTAGTATACCTTATTAGTACCGTGAATAATGATTGAGCTACAGATCTAGTTGGGTTTAATACCTGATACAACCAGTGTTTGGGTTAGGAGAAGCCTAACTGCTATACCTTGTTATTACCGTTATAAATAACTAATATGTGTGACACGGTGGCTGAGCTTCGGTTATAAAACACCCATATCTTGGTCAGGAAAAGCCTGACTGCTATACCTTGTTATTACCGTTATAAATAGTTGATAAATGTAACCAGGTGTTTGAGTGAAGAATTATAAAGTACCCGTGTCTGAGTATCAAAGGGCCCTTTGATACAGCCACCTCGGCGAAACGCATCAGTGGCATCCCCCTCTCTTCCCTTCTTGTTGTTTTTAAATGTTTAGCCTATTACCGAACAAATAATGACTACCCAATATTTTAAGATATACTGACCGCTTCGGCGGCCCCAATTTACTTTGATAACGCTGCTCATTAGAATAGGTCTGACTAACAGGATTGAGTATTACTCTCGAACAACTGATATAGGTGTTCTATAACAAAAATTTTCAGACAGCCAGTTATACTTTTTAGCCACTTACAACGGTAATAATAAGGTATAGCAGTTAGGCTTTTCCTAACTCAGACACGGGTACTTTATAATTCTTCGCTCAAACACCTGGATATCAACTATTTATAATGGTAATAACAAGGTATAGCAGTCAGGCTTTTCCTGACCAAGATATGGGTGTTTTATAACCAAAGCTCAGCCACCGTGTCACATATATTAGTTATTTATAACGGTAATAACAAGGTATAGCAGTTAGGCTTCTCCTAACCCAAACACTGGTTGTATCAGGTATTAAACCCAACTAGATCTGTAGCTCAATCATTATTCACGGTACTAATAAGGTATACTAGTCAGGCTTTTCCTTACAAAGACACTGGCACGATCCTGTATCTAGTCTAAAATCAGTTGCTATTTACGGTAATAACAAGGTAAAAAAGTCAGTTTTTTCTGACTTAGGTACTGGTGTGATCTACGATTCAGCCATATGTGATAATTATTAATTGGTACAAATTCACTGTGTTTCCAGACTTCTATATAACAGGATTACTATGTACCACTATGAGACAAGGATATCCAAACTTAGTATAACTAGCTTAAGATACGATAAAGGAAAATAAGGCTAACACATACTTTTACCTGATATCCTCATCACTGGTATAACGTTATACACATACAGATAGTCTGTTTGGGCAAGAATTTGGGTATTTCAGCGCTACACACAAACAGATAGTCGTTTTGGGTAAGAATTGTAGCCTCACCAACTCACATTGATTGTACCTTTGAGAATCAAAGTTCAACAACTTCATATACCATTTTCTGGTACCATTAATAAATAGAATTGTATCACGCAACTAAGTGGTCTGAGATACCAAGTTATCACCACAGGCGAATCTATGAGTACTTATATCTGTACCAGTGGCTAGTTATTTATACACAAGACTTAATCATAATCCTAACAAGGTTTTTTGTCTCTAAAGAGCCAGAATAAACACTTTCTGGCTCTATGGTAGTAGACCAATATATGATTTAAATGTGTGTACAACCCCTGTTTTTAAATGATCTAGTAAAAGTTACATTTTAGTTTAGTTCATTTCCCTAATCACTTCCCAACGTTCATGAGTGCTATATTTGTACCCTGTCGTCAGTTCTTCACTGATTTTCTACATGGAAACTATAATATACAAACTATACATTGGATGTAGCCCACCAAGGGGCCCATGTGAGTGTGTGTGGGGGGGGGGGGGAGGTTATGGTAGGATTAGATAGGGAATAATCATGGAAGCCACTAAATAGTAACATCAACAATATAGGCTTTACCCTTCTAAACCGCAACAGGATCGTAGAGTAATAAATACATACAAAAAGAACAGATTGTCCGCAATTCAGTTACACATATGTTAATGCCTGATCATGAGTGCATGAAGGGGCAAATATTATACAATTATCCAGATCCTCTCTGTAAATATATCTCAAGCACAGCAAAAATTATGTAAATAGCATCATACTGACAAACCGTCAGACCTAGCACTCGTTACCTTTATCTACAGCAACAACCCTCCCTCCCCTGCCAGCTGGGGGGAAAAGTAGCGCCTTATTTTAGGATACATACAAGAGGAGAAGATAAAACTCAAGTTACTACAAATATTGTAACAGTATTAAAGGTAGACATTTGTAGTATATACATTCATAGATATGATTCACTGATTTACAGACAAATCTAATTCTGAGATTCTACACCCTGGAGAGCAATTAAACATAGTACGTACAATAGCATAGGCTAGGCTTAGTAGTGAACCCTAAGTTTGATTCTCCTTTTGATATTTAAAATGGTTGGGGACATAATATAAGATCTTGTAATTGGTGTGCGAGTATCTGGAGGAATAGCACTAAATGGAATATTAGATACAACTCCCCCTAACTGTAGAGGACCTAATAAATAACACACCCAACCTGGACTGCCCGTACGCAATTTAACATTATGAGAGGTAAATGCTTATGATATATGTACCCAGAGACAAGCCTTACTAGATGGCTCACAAAACTAATTCTAGAGCTCTGCTCTCTGTAGGGCTAATTGAGGAAATATGTACAATAATGTAGGGTAGCCTGAACTGGGATCTCAGAGTTTAAGTCTCCTGATGGCATACAAAATAGCTATGGACCTAAAATAAGAACTTGTAATTGGCATGTGGATATCTGCATAGATAACCCCAACAAAAAGACACCCTCAAAGTACCACCAACTTATTATACACTTGTCAGAAACCTTAAGTTCTATAAGAAAAAAAAACAGAACAAAAAACTGCATATCCCAAAAGCATTACATATAGAAACGATGTGCAAAGTCTGCAGGGCCCTACTCAAACAATGCAGCATCTATCTGTCACATTATAGTTCCTAGATTATGCAGCTAAAATTACCCTGGGTCACAGAAACTAATATACATGGACTAAAGTTAGCATTGTTAATAGTAGAAGCAGGGTGCTCATGGTATCATGGTGATCGGAGGGGGATCTCTATCCAGAGTAAAATGTTTGGTGCTCACTGGTATCATAGTATGATGAAAACAATCCTCCCGGATCAAAAGCACCATCCAACAGACCCATACAAATACCGTGAAGTCCAGTTAGCGACTTGTATTGAGCAAG
Source organism: Bombina bombina (assembly GCF_027579735.1). Taxonomy (NCBI): domain Eukaryota; kingdom Metazoa; phylum Chordata; class Amphibia; order Anura; family Bombinatoridae; genus Bombina; species Bombina bombina. The sequence continues at coordinate 1,157,675,823 of NC_069500.1, read as the reverse complement.
CCATGCTAGCATGGTGTTGCAGAATCCTGATTCATACTGGTGCAGGGAGAGACGGCTAGGCAGACCGCAGTTGTCTAGAAAGGGTGAACCACCCTGAACGGAGCTATTGTGTCTCCCTCGGGCCTCAGTAACATTGAAGGTCTCTATGGGAATTGCTCTTACACTCCCAAGTGCAGTGTCTCTGGTCGCAATGGTAAAGGATGGCGGTATGAGCTCCTGCAGGCCCCAGATTGTACGGGATGCACCCGGCTGTCTAGTACTCACGTGGTGCTCCCCCTGTGAAATCCAACTCACAGCTAACTGTGAGGATTTATTATATAATTAATATGAACCCAGTTGTATCTACTCCACTCAGTCTCACACCAAACCTAGGTACCTTGATAAACTAGGAACCTTATTATGCTCATTGACTGAGGGTGACCTGTTTAGGTCAAAAGTAAATAACAACTATCTTTAGTTGTTGGAGATATGCACAACAATGTGAGTGTGCTAATACTCTCCTAAGTACTATAATAGCATTTGCTAAACAATAGATAATCTCTTTGGATATAGAATAAAATATAACTTTATGTAATTGAAGCTCTGTTAGTATCTCTTTAAATAGATTGTAGCTTATCAATCAGGTACAATGCTTAATGTTCAGGTTAGTAAAGTTCATATGCAACCTTATTTATGAATGCAGCAGAATTGTTATGGCAGTGTATTGTATTCAGAAATAACCAGGATATATGCAGAGGATGTTAAACATGCACACTTTCCATTAGTAACGTATATGTATAAGCTTGATTAGTTAGTATATACAGTCTTAGGAACATATGATATTTGCGTAACTTCAGCAATAACTTTATGTTTAGTACGATACCCAACACTTCATGACCAACGTGTACTTGTGAAGACTATGCTTGATAGCAATTCAGTTGTCCTGAGAAGCAGTGTTGAATCCGGCAACAGAGAGGAGCTGCGACACTGACTCCCGGAGTGCTGATGACGTCAGACGCCGAACTACTGCAGACACGCTGAATGTCAGTTAGCGTTTCAGAATGAAGTATGCTGTCCTGTGATTGAAGAGAACTTTGCAGATATAAAGTTAGAAAACAACTTGATGAAAATGGAGAGAGCTTCTTGAAAGTTGTGATCACTCCTCATGTGAATCAAATTACCAAGCATCGATGAATTAGAGAGGAGGGCTTATAAAGGCATAACGGTCATGTGATATTATGTTTAAAGGGACAGTGAAACGTGGAAAAGATGAAGTATAGAGATTGGGAATTACTGTGATATGACAGGACACCCCCCTTAACGATCTGCTCCGCAGATCAGGGTTTGGGACGGTCTGGATGTCTGCGATGAAACAGAGATACCAATCTAGGGGCTGATAAGTTAGTGGATGGTTCCCAAGAATCCTCTTCTGATGAATAATTTTTCCACCGAACTAAATACTGTAGAGAATTCTTATAGAATCTAGAATCCAAAATGGAATCAACTTCATATGATACTTCATCCTCAATGAGTGTCGGAACTTGAGTTGTCAAGGCTTGATCTCTGACTGGAACATAAGGTTTCAAAAGGGATACATGAAATGTTGGATGTATCTTAAAAGAACTTGGTAGTTGTAAAGTGACAGCATTAGTATTAACAATCCTAATAATTTTGTAAGGACCAATAAACAGAGAACCAAGCTTTTTACTGGGAATGTGAAGCTTCAAGTGTTTAGAAGACAACCAAACCAGATCTCCCACCTTATACTCAGGAGGTTTTGTTCTCCTTAAGTCATAATAACGTTTTTGCCTTTCTTGAGATTGTAGTAAAATCTGTTTTAGTTGAATGAATCCTTCAGCAATTGTATTCACAGTGTCATTTACCAAGGGACAAGAACTTTCTGATCTTTGAAGAAGATGATAAGAGGGATGAAACCCATAGTTAATGAAAAATGGAGTTGTATTGGTAGATGAATTAATGGTGTTATTATATGAGAATTCAGCAGTAGGAAGAAGAGAAGACCAGTTGTCTTGCTGAAATGTACAGTAGCATCTTAGATATTGCTCTAAACTCTGATTAGTCCTTTCGGTCTGACCGTTTGTTTGAGGATGGTAAGCTGAACTCAAACGGCGATCAATATGCAAACTAGAACAGAGTTGTGTCCAAAATCGAGAGGTAAATTGTGTACCCCTGTCAGTCGTAATAGACTTAGGTAACCCATGCAATCTGACAATATGTTTGATGAACAATTCTGCTGTTTCTGAAGCTGTTGGCAAAGTGTGAATAGGTATAAAATGTGCCATTTTTGAAAAGAGATCCACAACAACCATGATTACTGTGTTGTTAGAAGAGGGAGGTAGATCGACAATGAAGTCTAGGGCAATATCTTGCCAAGGTCTGTCAGCGATTGGAAGAGATAGAAGTAAACCATAAGGGTGAATTCTTTGAGATTTACATTTGGTACATACAGCACACCCTTGTATGTACTGTTTTACAGACTGAATCATATGCGGCCACCAAAAATCCCTTTGAATTAAATGAAGAGTTTTCTTGAAACCAGGATGTCCTGAAAGTGGAATATCATGTGCCATAGCTAAAATGTCATTCCTAAGAGATTCTGGAACATACAGTGCATGACCATGGTAAAAAAATCCATCATTACCTTTATGAATCCTAGAATCATTAATCAATGGATCATTCTGTTGTTGTTCTTTGAGAATAGATGTTTTTCCCACTAAGAGGCCAATGAATTTTTCTGGTGGTATTATTGAGTTTAGTTCAGAACTCTCAGTTAATGGAGTTGAATATCTAGATAGAGCATCTGCCTTTGTATTTCTTACTCCTGGACGATAAGTGATTATAAAATCAAATCTAGTAAAGAATAAACTCCATCTGACTTGTCTGGAAGAAAGACTTTTGTTAGTTTTTAGATATTGTAGATTACGATGATCTGTAAATATGATGATTGGAAATCTTGCGCCTTCTAATAGATGTCTCCAAAATTCTAATGCAGCCTTGATGGCTAGAAGTTCTTTTTCCCCAATTGGGTAATTAATTTCGGCCGAATTCATAACCCGAGAATAATATGCAACAGGATGAAGCATGTTGGTAGAAGAATCTTTTTGAGACAGAATGGCTCCTATTGCAAATTCGGATGCATCTACTTCTAATGTATATTGTTTCGATGGATCTGGGAATTGTAGAATTGGAGCGGTAATGAAACTATGTTTGAGAGCGTTAAAAGACTCATCTGCCTGTTGGTTCCAGTGGTATTTGTTATTCTTTCGGGTGAGTAATGTGAGAGGTTTTGCAATAGTAGAGAAACCTTTAATAAATTTTCTATAAAAATTTGAGAATCCTAGGAATCTCTGGAGCTCTTTCTTATTTTTTGGAATAGGCCAGTTAGTGATAGCTTGTACTTTGTTGTCCTCCATGGATATTCCTTTTGGTGAAATATGATACCCCAGGAAAGAAATAGTATCAGAATTGAATATACATTTTTCTACCTTAACATATAAGTTGTTCTGTCTTAATCTTGAAAGAACTGTTCTGACATGTTTTATGTGATCCTCTTTGGAATTTGAATAAATGAGAATATCGTCCAAATAAATGACAATGTATGTGTCAAGTAAATCTTTGAAAACATCATTAATGAAAAACTGAAAAGTTGCAGGTGCATTGCACAAACCAAAAGGCATGACACAATACTCATAGAGACCATACCTAGTGCGAAAGGCAGTTAACCATTCATCACCTTTGCGAATTCTAATTAAATTATATGCACCTCTTAAATCCAGTTTGGTGAAAATGGTAGCACCCTGTAACCTCTCTATGAGTTCTGGAATAAGAGGTAAAGGATATCTATTTTTTATTGTACAATTGTTCAGTTGTCTATAGTCAATTATAGGCCTGAGACTGTCATCTTTATTCTTCACGAAAAAGATCCCGGCACCAGCTGAAGATGTAGAAGGCCGAATAAAACCTTTCTTTAGATTTTCCTCAAGATATCCTTTGAGATGAAGCAGTTCTGGTTCAGAGAGTGGATATATACGACCATAAGGGATTTTACTGTTTGGTTTTAAATCGATAGGACAGTCGTAGGGTCTGTGGGGAGGTAGAGATTGAGCCTCAACCTTATCAAAAACATCATAAAAATCTGAATACTCTGTTGGTATATTTGTGATATCAACCTGTAATATAGTCTGTGATTGTGTACAGTGTTTTTTACAATATGGTGAGTCGAAGGAAATAGTACCACTATTCCATGAGATGTTTGGTTGATGTTTCTTTAGCCATGAGAGTCCTAGAATTATGGGGTACAAAGGGGAATGAATAACCTCAAAGGTACACAATTCAGAGTGACCTGATGAAAATGTTAATGATAATGGATCAGTATGATGGGTAACGGGACCTGAATTGATAAAAGAACCATCAACAACTCGAATAGGTAATGCAATTAATTTTTTAATTATAGGAATCTTGTGATTTTCAACAAAGGATGAATGAATGAAATTATTAGTTGCTCCTGAATCGATTACCACCTGGGCTTTAAGTTGATGTTGATCCCACTGTAGACAAACAGAAAGAGTAAAGTGAGATGAGTTTTTTATAACAGTCTCATTTAAATGAGCTATCTCTTGCTTACCCTTTTTTGATTTTAACAGAATTGGACACTTCTTTACTCCGTGATCCTTAGCAGCACAATATAAACAAAGATTAAGTTGTCTTCGTCTAGCCTTTTCTTCAGGTTTAAGAGGACCTTTGACAAAACCTATCTCCATAGGCTCATCTGTTAAACGGGCAGTGGAAACTGAATGAGAGCTATAGGCTTTCTTGGTGGATAATTCTGATGACCCTCTTTCAATCTTCCTTTCCCTCAAACGACGATCAATAGATATAGACAAGGTCATAAGATTTTCTAAGTCCTTAGGAATAACCACACGTGCCAATTCATCTTTTAGAGCATCCGCTAATCCAATACGGAATTGATTTGTCAAAGCTGGGTTATTCCACTGTGTGTCAGGTGCCCATCTTTTGAAATCAGTTATATATTCTTCTACAGGGCGTCTACCTTGTCGCAGATGTCTGATAGAATTTTCTGCTGAAGCTTGTTTGTCGTGATCTTCATATAGTAAGGACATGGCATTAAAAAATGATTCTAATGAGTTTAAGATAGGATCTTCTTTCTCATAGTATGCATTAGCCCATGCCTTGGCTTCACCAGTGAGATAAGAAATTACCGTTAGAACTTTAACCCTTTCGGTAGGATAGGTTCTTGGTTTCAATGAAAATAATAAAGTACATGAATTTTTAAAGTCTCTAAATTGAGTTCTGTCTCCAGAAAATCTCTCAGGTGGACATATTTGTGGCTCAGGAGAAACAAGAGGTGTTGGTAAAGTTTGAGTAGGTACATGATCTCTAATATATTTTCGTAAATCCTGATTTTCAACTTGGAGGTCCCTAAGACCCTGGATCATTATATCCATATTTTGAGAAAGGGTTCCAACACGGTTGGACAATTCAGTAACATCCATTATAGATACAAGTGGGTTAAGGGTGGCTTGGTAATATGTGAGGATTTATTATATAATTAATATGAACCCAGTTGTATCTACTCCACTCAGTCTCACACCAAACCTAGGTACCTTGATAAACTAGGAACCTTATTATGCTCATTGACTGAGGGTGACCTGTTTAGGTCAAAAGTAAATAACAACTATCTTTAGTTGTTGGAGATATGCACAACAATGTGAGTGTGCTAATACTCTCCTAAGTACTATAATAGCATTTGCTAAACAATAGATAATCTCTTTGGATATAGAATAAAATATAACTTTATGTAATTGAAGCTCTGTTAGTATCTCTTTAAATAGATTGTAGCTTATCAATCAGGTACAATGCTTTAATGTTCAGGTTAGTAAAGTTCATATGCAACCTTATTTATGAATGCAGCAGAATTGTTATGGCAGTGTATTGTATTCAGAAATAACCAGGATATATGCAGAGGATGTTAAACATGCACACTTTCCATTAGTAACGTATATGTATAAGCTTGATTAGTTAGTATATACAGTCTTAGGAACATATGATATTTGCGTAACTTCAGCAATAACTTTATGTTTAGTACGATACCCAACACTTCATGACCAACGTGTACTTGTGAAGACTATGCTTGATAGCAATTCAGTTGTCCTGAGAAGCAGTGTTGAATCCGGCAACAGAGAGGAGCTGCGACACTGACTCCCGGAGTGCTGATGACGTCAGACGCCGAACTACTGCAGACACGCTGAATGTCAGTTAGCGTTTCAGAATGAAGTATGCTGTCCTGTGATTGAAGAGAACTTTGCAGATATAAAGTTAGAAAACAACTTGATGAAAATGGAGAGAGCTTCTTGAAAGTTGTGATCACTCCTCATGTGAATCAAATTACCAAGCATCGATGAATTAGAGAGGAGGGCTTATAAAGGCATAACGGTCATGTGATATTATGTTTAAAGGGACAGTGAAACGTGGAAAAGATGAAGTATAGAGATTGGGAATTACTGTGATATGACACTAACGGTCGCATGGGTCCGGTCAGTAGCAGCCGAGTAGAGCCGTTGTGAAGAAGGGTGGGTTCTGTAGCGATACTGGGTGTACCGGTCGCATAATCAGCCCTAGTCTCCTCTGTCTGTCTGTCCCTCTCGCAAATTAAAGTGTGTAGTGCGGGTCGAAAATTCTATATCCTCTAGCCTGTCTTGCCTTATGGTTGCAGGTCTCTCCATAATAGACCGGAGACTGGCAGTTAGATCCTCAAAGTTGGCAGATAGTTGTATGGCAAGCTTCCACAGAGCTCTGTAAACAACTAGAGAACCTTCCTCCATATCTGACGCCATATTTATAGAAGGCCACATAGGCCTAGATGTGCACTAGTTAGCAGCGACAGCCAGGGGAAAAAACTTAAAAAAGTAGTTTTGCAGTCCACTGATAGTGCAAAGTCGGTCCTGCTTGTTCAGGTTTAATTTTGAGCCAAATTTCAGATAATAAATCCCTATTTGCTGTTATATTCAATAGATTTCTGCAGGAGCTTTCTGAAGTGCGTCTTCTCTGTTTGGCTGCCCCCCAGGTTTAATTTTTTTATTTTTGATAATTTGGTTTATTATTTTCTGTAATGTTAGACTTTTTTATTTTTTGTAATTTTAGATTATTTTAATTTAATCTTAGATTATTTTTTTTTTTAATACTGTTAGGATTTTTTATTTTATTTGTAATTTAGTATTTTATTATTTTATGTAATTTGGAGTTAAATTAGGGGGTGTTAGGTTAGGGGGCTTAGTAATTAAATTAGGTTTATTGCGATGTGGGGTTTGGTGATTTAGGTGTTAATAGATTAATTAGGTTTATTGCGATGTGGGGGTTTCGCGGTTTAGGAGTTAATAGATTAATTAGGTTTATTGCGATGTGGGGGTTTGGCGGTTTAGGGGATAATACTTTTATTAGGTAGATTGCGATGTGGGTGAATGTCAGATTAGGGGTTAATAGATTAATTAGGTTTATTGCGTTGTGGGGGGTTGTCGGTTTAGGGGCTAATACATTTATTATTAGTTCTGATATGGGGGAGATGGCGGATATAGGGGCTTTGACGTGTCAGCTTTATTTTTGGGAGGTGGGTTAGACTTTTACGGGAGATTTTTTTTTTTATTATTAGTTTCTTAGGCGCCAGCAGTTTCTAAAGTACCATAAGTCACTGGCGACTCCAGAAATTTGTATTTATGCACATTTCGGGACATCGCTAGTTTATCCAATTTACGACACTTTATGAACTGCCGGCGGGGTTCATGTGATTCCCTGATGTGTGAGGTGAAATTACGGGTGGAGCAGGTTTTAGCAGTTACACTGAAGCCTGCACTGCATATGTATCCTAGCCCTATGTTTTTACATACTGATGTCACCTCCTAAGGCTTTTTATTCTAAAGTTAATTAGTCTATACTCTGTAGCATAATAACCATTTTTAGTAATAAAGCAATTTAAAATAAATAAAAAGACCTTTAAATATGTGATTTAATCAAAAGATGCATAGTGTGCCATACATTGGCTGAGAATGATCAGCTGATACTCTCAGCAAGTGAATGGACACTACAGCTGAATCATCATCAGGCTGCTGCAACTCAGTAGAATATAATCTGGCTTCAAGGGATAATAAACAAAATATTTTCCTTTCACTATTCAAACAGAGCATGAAATGTTAAGCAACTTTATAATTTAGTCCTATCATAAAATTTTGTTTGTTCTCTTAGGCCTAGATTTTGAGTTTGGCGGTAGCCGTGAAAACCAGCGTTAGAGGCTCCTAACGCTGGTTTTAGGCTACCTCCGGTATTTGGAGTCACTCAAAAAAGGTCTAACGCTCACTTTTCAGCCGCGACTTTTCCATACCGCAGATCCCCTTACGTAAATTGCGTATCCTATCTTTTCAATGGGATTTTTCTAACTCCGGTATTTAGAGTCGTGTCTGAAGTGAGCGTTAGAAATCTAACGACAAAACTCCAGCCGCAGAAAAAAGTCAGTAGTTGAGAGCTTTCTGGGCTAACGCCGGTTCATAAAGCTCTTAACTACTGTACTCTAAAGTACACTAACACCCATAAACTACCTATGTACCCCTAAACCGAGGCCCCCCCACATCGCCGCCACTCGATTTAATTTTTTAACCCCTAATCTGCCGACCGCCACCTACGTTATCCTTATGTACCCCTAATCTGCTGCCCCTAACACCGCCGACCCCTATATTATATTTATTAACCCCTAATCTGCCCCCCACAACGTCGCCTCCACCTGCCTACACTTATTAACCCCTAATCTGCTGAGCGGACCGCACCGCTATCATAATAAAGCTATTAACCCCTAATCCGCCTCACTAACCCTATAATAAATAGTATTAACCCCTAATCTGCCCTCCCTAACATCGCCGACACCTAACTTCAAACATTAACCCCTAATCTGCCGACTGGAGCTCACCACTATTCTAATAAATGTATTAACCCCTAAAGCTAAGTCTAACCCTAACACTAACACCCCCCTAACTTAAATATAATTTAAATCTAACGAAATAAATTAACTCTTATTAAATAAATTATTCCTATTTAAAGCTAAATACTTACCTGTAAAATAAATCCTAATATAGCTACAATATAAATTATAATTATATTATAGCTATTTTAGGATTAATATTTATTTTACAGGTAACTTTGTATTTATTTTAACCAGGTACAATAGCTATTAAATAGTTAAGAACTATTTAATAGCTAAAATAGTTAAAATAATTACAAAATTACCTGTAAAATAAATCCTAACCTAAGTTATAATTAAACTTAACACTACACTATCAATAAATAAATTAAATAAAATACCTACAATTACCTACAATTAAACCTAACACTACACTATCAATACATTAATTAAATTCAATACCTACAAATAACTACAATGAAATAAACTAACTAAAGTACAAAAAATAAAAAAGAACTAAGTTACAAAAAATAAAAAAATATTTACAAACATAAGGAAAATCTTACAACAATTTTTAAGGAAAATCTTACAACAATTTTAAACTAATTACACCTACTCTAAGCCCCCTAATAAAATAACAAAGCCCCCCAAAATAAAAAATGCCCTACCCTATTCTAAATTACTAAAGTTCAAAGCTCTTTTACCTTACCAGCCCTGAACAGGGCCCTTTGCAGGGCATGCCCCAAAGAATTCAGCTCTTTTGCCTGTAAAAAAAAACATACAATACCCCCCCCAACATTACAACCCACCACCCACATACCCCTAATCTAACCCAAACCCCCCTTAAATAAACCTAACACTAAGCCCCTGAAGATCATCCTACCTTGTCTTCACCATACCAGGTTCACCGATCCGTCCTGGCTCCAAAATCTTCATCCAACCCAAGCGGGGGCTGGCGATCCATCATCCGGCGGCTGAAGAGGTCCAGAAGAGGCTCCAAAGTCTTCATCCTATCCGGGAAGAAGAGTAGATCCGGACCGGCAACCATCATCTTCCAAGCGGCATCTTCTATCTTCATCCGATGAGGACCGGCTCCATCCTGAAGACCTCCACCGCGGACCCATCTTCATCCGGCGACGTCCAACTGAAGAATGACGGTTCCTTTAAGGGACGTCATCCAAGATGGCGTCCCTCGAATTCCGATTGGCTGATAGGATTCTATCAGCCAATCGGAATTAAGGTAGGAATATTCTGATTGGCTGATGGAATCAGCCAATCAGAATCAAGATCAATCCGATTGGCTGATCCAATCAGCCTTTCAGATTGAGCTTGCATTCTATTGGCTGATCGGAACAGCCAATAGAATGCGAGCTCAATCTCAATCAGCATTGGTTGTTAAGTTTTTAAGGCCAGGTATGTTTTTCTCATGCTGCAGTCTCTACTGCGCATGCCTGCATCCGCCAAACATACCTGGCCTATTACAATATAGGATTATTAAAGGACCACTCAATGCAGTATAATCACATAATTAACAAGTGCATGATAAAAAGACAATGCAATTATAACACTTACTTTAAAATTATAATATTTATTTTTTTAAGACCAATTAGTTTTTTTATCATCCCCTGTATTATGTGACAGATATCATCTAATCACAGACTAGGATACGTATGTATACTAGGGATGGGCGAATGTTTCTAAAAATTATAAATTTAAGTTTATATAACATTCTAACATTCTATTTTCGAATTTTCATTTTCGAATTTTTCAATAAAATTCGAAAATATTCTTTTGAATTTTTGAATGTTTAGCTATGTATTCATTCAATTTCGAAATGTAATATTCAAATTTGAATGTAACATTTGAATTCGAAATAGTATTTCTAGTCTACAACTGTGTTTAATAAATGTAATATTCGAATTTGAATGCTACATTCGAATTTGAATGTCCCATTTGAATTCAAAATAGTATTTCTAGTCTAATACTGTGTCTTATAAATGTAATATTCGAAAACTGTAAATAACATTCAATAATAGAATTTTTAAGAACATTCGTTCTTATGAACATTTTATTATTTAAATCGAATTTCTACAATAACATTCCTTCTAACATTCAAATTTGAATATAAACACATTCGCCCATCCCTAATGTATACCCTGTGAGCTTCTGCACATGCTCAGTATGATCTTGTTCCCCTTAAAGCGTGCATATAAAAAGACTGTGCAAATTTAGATAATGGAAGTAAATTATAAAATGAAGTTAAAAGTACCTGATCTTTCTGAATCATAAAACTTTATTTTGACTTTAGTGTCCATTTAAATGTATAACATATTAGCACACACAGTTCTAACTTGTTAATAAAAACTATTTGTCACATACATAAATCTTACATGCATAGAAAATATTATAACCTGTGTGTGTGTGTGTGTGTGTATATATATATATAATATAAGTAGGGAAAACTTAAACATCAGGGGTAAAGGGAAGGCAATATGTGAAACTCTGCTGGCATTCTTTTGACGTTGATGATAACTGTAAGAAATCCTTTTTTTTCAATGAAAGTCATTATTGTTGTTCCAATCTGTGTAGTTTCTAATTTGCTTAACAAAAAATGCTGCATTTTTATTTATAGGTATTATGATTGCAGGGCGTTGGTGAAAAGAAAAATGGCCCTAATGCGCTCCAAGTCAAAGACAGTTAGATTTAACCACTGGGAGGAACAGGTGAGGGACAGACTACTTCCAGAGGCTGTTGTCACAGAAGTCCGGAGCACGAGTAGGACAGACGAACCAAGTAGGCAACAGAGAGCTGGTGAGTAAAATGAAATATATTATTATTTTAAGTATATGCATGGGTGTGAAAATAAAATAAAAAAATACAAGGGAATAAAGTGTAAGACAAGACAATCTACTGTATGTGTCCTTTTTTACAATTTACTAGTCCCGAAAATAATTTTAATCCAAAGAAAGACCCATATTTGAACGGGAACGATCATGTATGAAAATGATGGGAGTTGCATTCTAGCATAAATACACATATGTCATCACTCAACTCCCATCACCCACATACATTCCTTGTGTATGTGAGTTATGTATGTGAAAGATGGAAGATGCATTCTTCTGGCATAGTTATATATGACAGAATACAACTCCCTTTCTTTATATTTATATATCATGTCTCTCCATCACCATGGCCCTTCTTTTGCGTTCCCCTCACTTCCCTATGCCCCTTCCCTTTTTGTTCCCCTATATCCTCTCTCCTCATGTCCCCTCTCTTCTCTGTCCCTCCCAAAGCTCTTTCTTTTTTTTTTACCACATTTCTTCTCATATGACCTTTGTTTTCCCTTTCCCTTCCTCGCCAATACCTTAACTTCACATGCTGTGGCCGTCATTTCCTTTTGTTAGGAAGATGGAATGTGACTTAAGTCATATACCCACTCTCTTCACCGATTAGATAGCTGCTTCCTTGCACTGGGTCAAGGACACACGCATAGAGGATGTTCAGGGACGGTCGCAGGAGATTTTTGATCTCCCCACCATCTCCATAATCCCTGTATGCACACCTACATACCGGTAGTCCCCCTCCCAGACTCAGCTCAGTTTTCCTGCAGCAGGCATTAATTATTAAATCAGGTCAAAAAGTAAATTTGACCAGGGCTTGGAAATGCCTGTTTTGTGCTGTGGCCAATATATTATATATATATTCCACTACCCTGGATATTCATCACTACTAACTATTCTTCACTGATACACGTGTGTGACTTACCTGTCTGTTCACCTTGATGTTTTCCAGATCCAAAAAAATCATCTGCAGGGGGATCAGCCACAAGCACATCTCAGCCAAGTTACGGTAAGTACCTAAATACAAACATGGGTTAAATAATAATCATCTATTGAATAGTAAAGGTTTACTCCCAGAGTATGAAAACTAGTACCCTGTTCCTTGGTAATGGTCCAAACTGTTTAGCCCTGTTACCTGGTTCTTGTCATGATCCAAGTTTGTGCCTAAAGGGATACTGAACACAAATTTTTACTTTAATGATTTTTTTCATGATTCTGATAGAGCAGCAATGTTAAGCTACTTTGTCATTTACTCCTAATATCAATTTGTCTTTGTCCTCTTAGTATCTTTATTTGAAAAAGCAGGAACGTAAGCATGGGACCCAGCACATTTTTTTTTGTTTCAAAACCATGGGTAGCGTTTGCTTACATTCCTGCTTTTTAAAATAAAGATACTTACGGCTAGATTTAGAGTTTTGTCGGTAACGACCCGAAAAGCTAACGCTGGCTTTTTTCTGGCCGCACCATAAAAATAACTCTGGTATTGAGAGTCCACATAAAGGCTGCGTTAGGCTCCAAAAAAGGATACCAGAGTTGCTTACGGACGCGGCCAGCCTCAAAAACATGCTCGTGCACGATTCCCCCATAGGAAACAATGGGGCTGTTTGAGTTGAAAAAAAACCTAACACCTGCAAAAAAGCCGCGTTCAGCTCCTAACGCAGCCCCATTGTTTGCTATGGGGAAACACTTCCTACGTCTGCACCTAACACTCTAACATGTACCCCGAGTCTAAACACCCCTAACCTTACACTTATTAACCCCTATTCTGCCGCCCCCGCTATTGCTGACCCCTGCATATTATTATTAACCCCTATTATTAACCCCTAATCTGCCGCTCCGTAAACCGCCGCTACTTACATTATCCCTATGTACCCCTAATCTGCTGCCCCTAACACCGCCAACACCTATATTATATGTATTAACCCCTAAAGCTAAGTCTAACCCTAACACTAACACCGCCCTAAGTTAAATATAATTTACATCTAACGAAATTAATTATCTCTTATTAAATAAATTATTCCTATTTAAAGCTAAATACTTACTTGTAAAATAAATCCTAATATAGCTACACTATAAATTATAATTATATTATAGCTATTTTAGGATTAATATTTATTTTACAGGTAACTTTGTAATTATTTTAACCAGGTACAATAGCTATTAAATAGTTAATAACTATTTAATAGTTACCTAGTTAAAATAATAACAAAATTACCTGTAAAATAAATCCTAACCTAAGTTACAATTAAACCTAACACTACACTATCATTAAATTAATTAAATAAAATATCTACAATTACCTACAATTAAACCTAACACTACACTATCAATACATTAATTAAATACAATATCTACAAATAACTACAATGAAATAAACTAACTAAAGTACAAAAAATAAAAAAGAACTAAGTTACAAAAAATAAAAAAATATTTACAGGAGCGAGCTGCACTTAGTCTTATGGCGGGGTCGGGCCGGGCTGTGACTATACAGCTGGCCCGATGCGCTGACTAAATATAATAGACCCGCTCAGCAGAGAGCAGAGAGTGGGTCTGTAAAAGCGCGATATTTTTAACAAATTAAAAGGTAAAAAACACATTTATAGCTATAGCACCTAAATAATGTTATATAATTCTGCACTATGTGCAGAATTATATAACATTATTTTTAAGGTTTACTGTCCCTTTAAGTTGTTCCACAACTTCCACTCAAACTTTCTCAAAGAAAGAAACTGCAGTAACCTTCTTCAACACCCACTACAACAATTAACCCCTACTTTGTGACACACTGACTCCACAGACCCTCTGCATCAAAAATCCTCTATCAACAACATAATACCCCACAGCTCTCAACATCCTCCCACCCCCTCCAGTGCAAGCACACTGGCTTTCAATCAATTAATTTACAAAAATTAGTTTAAAGCAAATAGTAAAATTGCCTTCAGGATGGTGGAGAAGTACCAAAAGACCTGACCATTTTGGTAGGGTATTAAATACTGCTGCTGATGTGTGATTATATACTGCCATAAGTTAGTAAAATACTGCCATACAAATGTGAAAGATCAGGTCCCAAAACACTGAGAAGAATGAGAGCTGGTTGATTAGTGAGGACTGAGGCAAAAAGATTGCATGCCAGGGAAGAGGGTGTACTTACTGGCACTTATATAATAAACTCAGGTGCTGGTGACATTCCAATTGCTGATCATATCACTGACGTCCTGGACATCATTCCCTCCAACAAAATAGATAATAAACAGTACAAAAATATCTCCCTCTCTTTCTATCTCTCTCAAGATAACTCTAGTCTATCAATACATACAGCAACTGGACAACAATATGAAAGACCACTGAGGCTAATAATCTGTGTTGAGAACAATGTATACTTTAAATATATATACACATACCATAACAATACCAGATGTTATTTGGTTTCCCATAAGCTCTACAAGTCACACTCACTACACACATGACAATATATCGTGTTTTTCACCAGTACCAGATAAGGTTTGCACTTTGCAGTATAATTAATACTTCAAATAATGAGCAAGTTTGCTAGCATTTATACTTACAAGCATTTATTTGTCTGCTGCAGGACAGGTTACCCTCATCACCACATCTGATCACTAAGGCAGCAGCTGAGCAGCAGAAATATGGCAACGGTACCACTGCCACAGCTCTGCTGAGTCTGACGGTACCACGGCTCTGCTCTCAGAGTCCTCAGTGATAGTCCTCCTGAGCTGATTCTTATCCGGATCACTACTTCTGTCCTACCAACACCAACAGACTCCAGTCTCACGCGACTCCTACCCTCACACGTGACTCGTCGGCGGCTCTTCGCACAATCCTGGAATAGATCATGAGAGGAGACTGGAGAGAAGAGAGCTTGTCGTTGATTGGCTCCCGAGTCCTGAGGCTGCTTAGAGAGCAGCCTCTATTGGGACGGGTATGGGCCGCAAAGAGACTTAAGCGCCACTGGGTGGTGCAGTCTCTAGCGGCTCATACAAAAAATTACTCACACATCCATATTGCGCAATGGAGGGAGAGCTGAACAGCTCACAGCCTCTCCTTCTTTGCGCAATATGAATGTCACTGGCAGCCCTGGCGCTGCCTCACCTGCCTCCTATGACTGCACGTCACTGGTACCTATACCTACCTGTACAGTCCCTCTTCCTATTGCTTACACTCTCCCTAACTCCATGGTCTCTACATCCATTCTCTCTACCTCCAATATCCCTACCTCCACTCTCTCTAGTACCTCCATTGTCCCTAACTCCACAGTCCATATCACCTCCATGAACCCTCCTTACCACATCCACAATTTCTCTAACAGACATCTCTCTCTCTAGCACTACAACCTGCTCTTCTACTTACAAAACTAAGATATTAGTTACATGGGTGTGGCTATTAGTGCAGGAGGGATGCAAGCATAATTGTCATGCTGCCTGATTGGCTGCACAGTCTGAATAATAAAGTTAATGTGTTTACATGAAATATTAAATTTCTTTATTATTATAGTCATTTTAACAGTGTAATAAAATTATTAATAATAGTTGTAATTTTTTTGGGTTGTGTAATAATTACGTGTAGTATATCTGGTTGTTGAGAGAAGGAATTGCAGGGCATCATAGTGAGCATTGCAATAACGATAATTTCATAATTCACTAACGATTCAAATCGATTAGAAAAAACTAATGTATCCAAAAATATAGAACCGAATAAGTTCAGGAATAACAATTTAACGGAATATAACTAATATCGCCCAAAACAACGAATTAATACTAAATAATAAATAATTCAATTACCTTTGAAAATGAATCTGAATATCACACTTTGGCACGTCACGTATATAACCGAAACGAATGACCAAAGCATAACAAATGAATCCAACTATAACGAAGCGAAAAAATAAAAAAAACTAATCGAAACAAAAACAAAACAAAATTTTCGATTGTGCACGTCTACTAAAAATGTATTTGTAATTTAATCTTCTCTAATCTTTAACTGTTCTTTCAGAGACACTATCCTTTTAACTCTAGAGAATTGGCTTACTGGTAAACTATCCAATAGGGGTCTTGGGCGAAAACTCAAGGCTAATTGCAAAGAGCTCCTATCTGTATCTTTGACATAAAGATCTGTAATTAAACTCCCACTCTCTTTCCCTATCATAACATCAAGATAATGAATGTACGTATAACTTGCATTCATTGTAAATCTAATCTTGAAGGGAATTTAATTTAACTTATTAACCAAAATTGTCAGTGCTCCCATTAAACCATTCCTTAGAAAAAAACAAATCATAGATCAATGTATTTCTGTTCATATTCATACGTTTGCAAAATATGGGACCACATTTGACCCCCATCGCTGTCCAAACCCTTTGTTTATAAAAGGTCTTTTCAATTTAAAGTACTTTTCCCTCAATACTAATTACAAAAACTCCCATAAATACTCTATGGGGGATATCTATCAAGCCGTCAACCGCAAATATGCCGGAATTCCGCATCGTAATTGTTGCTAGATTTTTCCGACCTGATTATCAAACCGGTAATGGTAATTGTGATGAGTGGACCCTGCGCAAATATAGGTACCCCTAGCTCCCCTCAATAGGTTCCCTAGTAACCTCAAATTTAACAATAGTGTAAGTTGTGAGGCGAGTGCCAAAAAGGCTGAGGTAGGTGAGTGAACAAATAAAGGAGTTCTTAGGCTCCTGTATAACAGTGAAATATACAATTTAATACAATTCAATCTAATACGATAAAGTTCATGGATCCATGTTTTACAGAAGTGGAATTCAATAATAAAATCACAATATTAAAATCACAATAAAAAACACAATAATAAAATTCACATATAAAAGTCCATAAATGCAAGCATTAACTGAATAAAAAACAACTTTGCGTATATGGTAGATTTGATGATAAATCCCCCCAAAAAAGGTAGATATAAAAGGTGATTATTGTGTATTCCAAAAAGAGTCCCAGTTCAAAAACAGTCCCAATTCAATATGATAAACATTATATACTTTGTGTTCAGATATTAGAAAGAAAATAATCCATAATAGATTCCAAATTAGTGATTGTGATGAAAAAATAAATAAAAAGTTAAAAATGCTGATATTTGGTGAAAAAATGGAAATAAAATGTAAAAAGTTAAAAAGTAGTGAAAAAAATGTGAGAAAAAATGGTTAGAAAAAATATTGAATGTGACTGATCACAAGGAAAACATCATCAAAATTTCTAAAAGATGTGATGACATAAAAAACATCGTAAAAAATGTGAAAAATATGAGAAAATGTTATCAAATTTGTGAGGAAAGTTGCAGGTGTTAAAAGAATGGTGTAGTGGACTTCTTATATCTTCAAAAATCCATAAATATCACCAATGGATATAGAAATTCTCCTAAAATGACTTGTGGTTATGTCGACGCATTTCGGCCTAAAACTAGGCCTTTATCAAGACTAAGTGGCCGCCACATCACTAACACTAACTAAACCTATTAACCCCTAAACCGTCAGCCCCCTGCATTGCCAAAAACTAAATTAAGCTATTAACCCCTAAACCTAACAACCCCCTAACTTTAAATTAAAATTACAACATCCCTATCTTAATATAAATATAAACTTACCTGTATAATTAAAATAAACTATTTTAAACTATTATTAACCTACCCTAAATATTATACTACAATTAAATTAAAATACCAATTAAATAAATTAAATGACATAATAAAGAAACCTAACCCTAAATTATAGTATATTTAAATATACTATTAAATATTATTAAAAGTACTAAATTACAGAAAAAAACAAACACTAAGTTACAAAAAAACAAACACTAAATTACGAAAAATAAAAAAACAAATTATCAAAAATAAAAAAGAATTACACCTAATCTAATAGCCCTATCAAAATAAAAAAGCCCCCCAAAATAAAAAAAACCCTAGCCTAAAATAAACTACCAATGGCCCTTAAAATGGCCTTTTGTGGGGGCATTGCCACAAAGATAACTGCTCTTTTACCTGTAAAAAAAAATACAAACAACCCCCAACAGTTAAACCCACCACCCAACCAACCAACCTCCCCAAATAAAAAAAAACTAAAATAACCTAAGCTCACCATTGCCCTGAAAAGGGCATTTGTATGGGCATTGCCCTTAAAAGGGCATTTAGCTCTTTTACATGCCCAGACCCTAATCTAAAAATAAAACCCACCCAAAAAAACCTTAAATAAACCGAACGACGATCCACTTTCAGTTATTGAAGTCCCGCTTGAAGGATCTATCCAGTGTTTGTTTTTGTTTTTTGTAACTTAGTGTTGTTTTTTTCTGTAATTTAGTACTTTTAATAATGTTTAATAGTATATTTAAATAATTTGATTAGGGTTAGGTTCCTTTAATATGTAATTTAGTTTATTTAATTGGTATTTTAATTTAATTGTAGTATAATAGTTAGGGTAGGTTAATTAATAGTTTAAAATAGTTTATTTTAATTCTACAGGTAAATTTATAATTAAGATAGGGATGTTGTAATTTTAATTTAAAGTTGGGGGTTGTTAGGTTTAGGGGTTAATAGCTTAATTTAGTTTTTGGCGATGTGGGGGGCTGATGGTTTAGGGTTAATAGGTTTAGTTAGTGGTAGTGATGTTGGAGGCTAGAGGTTAAGGGGTTGATACATTTATTTAGTGGCGGCGGTGTCGGGGAGCGGCAGGATAGGGGTTAATAACTTTATTTAGGTTACAGCAATGTCGGGGAGTGGCGGGGTAGGGGTTAATAACTTTATTTAGGTTGCGGCGATGTTGGGGAGTGGCGGGATAGGGGTTTATAACTTTATTTAGGTTGCGGCGGGGTCGGGGAGCAGCGGGATAGGGGTTAAACATTTTAGTATAGTGGCGGCGTTTAGTGACAGGGTATAAATAAAGATGGGAAAAAGCCGAAAAGACGCGAGATCGATGACTGCTAGTTAACAACAGTCCGATGCTCATCGCCCCGTACTTGGTGCGCGTCTTTTTGCCGTCTTTTTTTATAAATAAGGAGAGCGTATTGAGATACGCGGCCGCGATGTTAGGCGAGAGTATTGATGCTGGCAAATTCAACACAGCTGACGGCTTGATAGATATCCCCCTATATGTGGACCCTTATACTGACTATTACCAATAATTATATGTATGCTTTCTATACCCTTTTATCTAGGAATATTGGTATGAGGACTAGAAACATCAAGCATGACTAAATTTGCACCTCCATCAACATTAATAACTTAATTTAGTCTAGTAAAAAATCAAACTTGTCCCTAATAACTGTTCCTAATCCCCACACACAGGGCTGTAAAAATGCTTCAACATACTGTGCAATTGGTTGCATAATGGATTCCCTGGATGATACAATGGGATGGCCAGGTGGAGCCATTGGGTCCTTATGTATTATAGGGATACTGTATAGCAGAGGTCGCCAACCGGTGGTTTGCAGACCACTGGTGGTCTGCGAGAAGATGTTGGTGATCTGTGACACCATTAAGCAGGAATTAACCTCCTCTGATGGTATCACCCCCATTGCCCTACGGTGCCTGGCTGGACATCAGTGAAAACCGACGGAGGAGGATTTAAATTACAATCTCCTTACGCACGTTAGGTAGTACTGCACAACTCCTCCCGCCCGGCGCACTGCTCAGAGGAAGATGCTTACATTCTAAAGCCAGAAGAGGTTGGTACAATCTTGGCTTGAAATAGTGGAATTATTGTATATAAAAAATGAAAAAATATATATTTTTTAAATCTCTCATATTTAATTTATTTTCTTCCCTTTACCTGTCATGTTCTTTTTTTTTATTAACTATTAATAATTTTTCATTCTAATAATTTTCCCATGCACAAAGCCATTCCACCTGAATTCCAGTAATTGCCATCCAGCAGATCAGCCATTTCCCACCAGTATTATAGTAATTGCCAGTAACATCAGTCGTGGTTAGCTCACATACATATTGAGAGCTTTCTGATATAAACTTAATTTATGACTCCAATGTCTGTCCATGATCATAAGTAGTTTTGAATAATTCCTACCTGGGGAGGTAACTTGAAAGTATTGTGGTCCATTTAAACAATTCTTTTTTTTTTTTCATATGTCATTTGGAAGAATTCTCTCAGTTCTGTCATTAAGTTAGTTAATTCCAAAACATAATTCTTAAAAATGTGTAAATATATACATAATGTAAACTTAGCTATGGTTATACTAATTATGCACAGTATGTGTGTCTGTGTATATATATATATATATATATATATATATATATATATGCAACCCACAGAGAAAGTTCAGCACTCACTTACAAGCTCTCAGCTAAGATTAAAAGCAAAAATGGAAGGGTTAGTTACCGCATCTGGCCAAATGGGACTATCACAGGTACCTCGTCAAGGTCCCTTCCAAAACCTGGGTCCCTAAAACAGCCACACAATGCAAGCTCTCAATCCATCAAACTGGGAACAAGTGAAGGGTGCACAGGCTTAAGTAATCACCCTAGACATATACAAAACACGGAAGGGGACTACACTCTCAGACTGGACTGGGTATACATCCCATGACCCTGCAACATGCTCAGCTCTGGGTGATCACTGGCACTCACAGGAAGCTGGGCTGTCCCCAGAGTCTCAGGCAGTTAACCCCAGACAGGCCTGGGTGCAAGGCCCATAGGGAAAATTAAAAAACAAATGAATACAACACACAGAGAAAGTTCAGCACTCACTTACAAGCTCTCAGCTAAGATTAAAAGCAAAAATGGAAGGGTTAGTTACCGCATGGTTTTGGAAGGGACCTCTATGAGGTACCTGGACTTGTCCCATTTGGCCAGATGTGGTAACTAACACTGAGTGATGGACGTTCTCTGTGTGTTGTATTAAGTTGTTTTGTCATTTTCCCTATGGGCCTTGCACCCAGGCCTGTCTGGGGTTAACTGCCTGTGACTCTGGGGACAGCACAGCTTCCTGTGAGTGCCAGTGAGCACCCAGGGCTGAGCATGTTGCAGGGTCATGCTATATGTACCCTGTCCAGTCTGAGAGTGTAGTCCCCTAGATAGATAGATAGATAGATAGATAGATAGATAGATAGATAGATAGATAGATACACATTATAGAGGTTTGTACCTTTTTAGAAAAAAATCATGTTAGTGGCCACAGGAATCAAAATTGTGAGTTTAGTGGTCCCTGAGGTCTGATAGGTTGGTGACCCCTACTGTATAGGATAGGTCTAATTGGACAATTCTGTTTAATAAATTGTCCTATTTCTTCATTAATATATTCCAATAATACTCCTTTCTCTATCAATTTATTAGCCTCCTTCTTTATCTTAAGAGTGGGATCATGTGTTAAGCTCTTATAAATAACTTAATCCAACAACTGTCTCAGTACTTCTGTCTGGTATGTTTTATAATTTTTAAGCACAATGCTACCACCCTTGTCAGCCCCCCTAATTGCAATGCTATTATTCTTTCTGAATGATTTAAGGGCATCCAATTCAGCCTTAGTCAAATTAAAAAAAACATCTTCTTGGACAAGAGATAACATCATCCCTCACTCTCCTGCAAAAAGTAGCAATACTGTCATTACTATTAGTATAGTCTCTAGTACTCTTAAGCCTAAAACCAGATGTATTAACCCCAGGCAGTAAAAATTTCTCTTTAATCACCAGAAGTCTCTGCATTTTATATAATTTAATGTCTATCTCCAAATCCCCTGGGTTATATGATCGGACAAAAGTCTACCCTATTGACAATAATAGCTCCCCTGCTTTAGATAGACCATAATCACTTAGATTATACACTACTTTTTGTTCCCTCTGCTTTGAGAGCTCCTTAACCTATTTCCTAAGGCCATCTAGGTCTGTGTCACGCTCCCAGAAAACCTGTTTCTGAGAAGATGTACCTGGTATACACTCCTCACTACTACTAGTTATATCATCCTTCCTACCTCTGCAGCCCCTCCTCCAATTGGGAACTCACTCAGTTTGGTCACTCAGCCACCTATAAACCCTATGCTCAGTGTAGTCCCTGTTTACTTTGCAAATTTATTTTTCTTAAAGGCTTTTAGATCCTCCTTAAACTAATGTATCGGAGTCTTCAATTTTTTAGCCCCATTAGCTGGCTTATCCTCCTCCAGTATAGGAATATTAATCTGAATACATTTTTGAATTCTTTCCCTTATAATTGTAAGTTCCTTCCCCACCTCCTTAACAACAATTAACATCAAATCCAATGAACATTTGTTAAGTATTGCACACCAATTCCGACAAAATTCAGGATTATTCCTACCTATGGTATGAATATTCTTTATCCGAAATCCCCTTCAGATCTTCTTTATAGTTCATTATATATATCATTAGGATGGTTGGAACCTACAGCTTCACTGAAAGACTCTGTGAAAAGAATCTGTTCAGCCTCTTTATCTATGTATCTGTTAAAGTCAGAGTCTCTGCATAATCTGCAGTTGCACCTGCTTTAACCATAAAATCTTCCATGCCACAGCAAACAAACACAGAGCTTGTTCCAGGGTATATCTTCAATAGGGGTGCACAAAGACAGATTATTGACAGTACATAAAACTTCTGCACTCCCTTTATACAAACAAACAGCCAGTGCTCAAAATAAACACAATACCTAGCACCCGGTACTTTAGTTCAGCTTCACCTCTTTATTGTGCTACCTCCGTGGTCTACATGGCCCAATACTTTGGTTTTCATCCAGGACTTTTGTCAATGTTACATTCACAGAAGTATATCATAACAAACACATAACCCACCTTAAATACCAAACTGATCTCCGGAACAAGCCCACCATGGGCTTCACACTAAACCGGAAAAGACAGGCAACCACTTCTGGCAATGATGTCACCCTTATCACTCCCAAAATAAAACCACTGTCACAATGAAAACTACCCTCCCTAAACATATAAATGTGACATCCCTATCACACAACATATGTAAAGGTCAAAAACTCCTACAGCAATTTGCCTAAAAAGATACCAAGTGTCAAAGCCGTTTCCATTCCGTTACCAAGGAAAGGTATGCACTGTTTACAACTACATTCCAGAAGTCATAAAAATCATGCATCAAAACATAAAAAATCAATCCTCGAAACGTCATCAGAATAAAGAAACACGAGTGCAGTCAGTATACTTTCTATTTATTGCTCCTGCCGGCACCCTGGTTGTTGTCAATTTTTAGTTAGTGAGTGTAGTTCCTAACATTTTTATATATATATATATATATATATATATATATATATATATATATATATATATATATATATATATATATATATATATATATACATATATATATATGTGATTTATTCTACACCCTTAGGATAAAAATAATAATAAAAATAAATAAGAGGGGGCACTTTATTACTACTACTACTATCTTTTACTGTTGTTATTACTATGTTATCCTGTTTTGAATATTTTCTCTAATAGTAACATTGAGAGTTTATATCTCATTGTAATTTTGCATTTTTTAGCGGATGATTTAATATCGCATAAACTGTTTAAAAAGCAAGTTTAAAAAGCAAAATCAAATTCTGACATAGTGCTAATTGAAACTATTCTCATGTATATTTCCCCAATAACAATTGTATCCATACTAGCTATGACTGATTCAAATCGCTCTGACCAACAGCTGTTCACACTTGGGAATTTATTAAGATGTATACTTAAAGGGACATTAAACACTTTGAGATGGTAATATAAAATGATAAATTGTATATATAAAACAGCTCTGCAATATACTTTAATTATTTATTTTGTCCTCTTTGCCTGTAATTCCATTCTGAAATTGTGAGCTTTTCAGTTCCTGTTGGAAATGGAAGTGCAGAACACTGTTAAATCCAGCACAACCATTGGCTGCACACTCTAGTGACCTATGTATAACTGTCTCTAATTGGCCACAGTAGAGAAGGTAACACAAGTTACAACATGGCAGCTCCCAGTGTTTTATAGACACTAAAACTTTACACTTATTTTGTCACTTTTTAAACAACTAATGAAACTTTAAAAAATACATCTACATGTTACTCATGGACTAATCTTTTCTTTGAATGTATCATTCTATCTAGCATGTATTTAGTGTTTAATGTCCATTTAAGTGTGAATACCGGATATCCCTTTAGGTCTATGATTAAGGCTATTATTCCAGCCGAAACGCGTAAGACCGACTGGCAGCTGATGGTCATGGCTTTTTGGCATCTCATTTTTCAATTTTAACCCCTATGTTCTTTTTAAGTGTGTTTTTCAATTTATGAATACATTTTTCACTTTTCATCTTACCAGAGCTCACTGGATTCTTTCTGCTCGTAACTTGGATATATATATATATATATATATATATGCATATACATGTGTATATATGTGTTTTATGTATATATATGTATATACATATTTAAACACATGCATGCACATGTATATACATATAAATACACACACATACAGGTATTAAACATATATATATATATATATATATGAAACAAAAAAAGCGTGTATGTCAAAGGGTTAAAAAACCTCTCTTTCAAAACACAGAACTGCGCTCTAAATAAACCTATTTTTTTAAAATACAATATAAATATCTGGATGATGCCAAAATCAAAACATTCAAATAATCAAATAATATTGATTCATTGAAAATATATAACAGAATGAAATATATAATGATAAGATAATAAATCACAATAAAAAGGATAAGTTGGTTGGATCCCACGTAATAGTGCAGATCAATTGTAGGTGTCGGCTGCTGTATCTTATTAATCCTCCGGAATCTCACGGAGTAAGGTAGAAATCTAAAAAAATGAGAAAGAAAGCGCACAAAGGCACCTACATAGTGCAAATCAATTTAATTTAAACAATAATACAGGGGTATATTAAAACTGCTCCCCGTAGGGTATCTACTCACAAGAGTCAACCTCAAACTTGTGAGGTATGTTTGAGCATGTAGTTTGAAAGTTCCGCTCAGAACCGCTTGCTATGAAAGTGCTTAATCAAAGAAGTCAGGACAAATCCAACCTGAATGCCGGGTGTCGCTGTCTGTAACTCGAGATCTGGACAAGTATTTCTCCCGGCCTCTTATTCCACTCACATCCCTTTTTGGTAGGAGTTTTTTTGGGATACAATCTTTCTTGAGCAAAATGGTCCGTGCAGATACAAACACAGCTGATCGCAAATAGTGCTGGCAGAATGGTGAACCGCTGAGGGAGAGAGCTGAGATCCCAGGAACAATTAATGAGGATTCAGAATTCAGTCTGTGCTGATCCAAAGTGAGGCTAGAGTGATGATTCTCAGTAGTATCAAATTACCTAGCCTAGGGATGTGAGTGGAATAAGAGGCCGGGAGAAATACTTGTCCAGATCTCGAGTTACAGACAGCGACACCCGGCATTCAGGTTGGATTTGTCCTGACTTCTTTGATTAAGCACTTTCATAGCAAGCGGTTCTGAGCGGAACTTTCAAACTACATGCTCAAACATACCTCACAAGTTTGAGGTTGACTCTTGTGAGTAGATACCCTACGGGGAGCAGTTTTAATATACCCCTGTATTATTGTTTAAATTAAATTGATTTGCACTATGTAGGTGCCTTTGTGCGCTTTCTTTCTCATTTTTTTAGATATATATATATATATATATATATATATATATATATATATATATATATATATATATATATATATGTGTGCCCAGAGCTTTTTTGTGGGGGTACTCACCGATACTGAGTACCCCCACCTCTGCCAACTCATAAAAGGTAATATTTATAATGATCATTTAAATACTCTAGTTTTCATAAAAGGGGGCTGCAAAATACATCAAAAATTGTAAATAATATTGTCCCTTTGCTTTTCTCAAAATTACTGTGCAGAATTTATCAATCAAAAATCAGTGAGTACCGGCACCTTTTTCTTGAGTACTGACACCTTTTTACAAAAAAGCATTGTGTATATATATATATATATATATATATACTGTATATATATATATATATATATATATATATATATATATATATATATATATATATATATATATATATATATATATATATATATATATATATATTATATCCCTTTCCAGTCAAATGCCTTGTCATATACCATATACCTTAAAAAAATATTTATATGATTAATTTTATCGTTAGGTGGCCGATTTATCATCGGTTTGTCCGACATGATCTATTCTGCGGATCATGTCCAACAGACATCGATGAATGCCGACAGCATACACTGTCAACATTTATTATTGCACAAGCAGTTCTTGTGAACTGCTTTTGCAATGCCGCCCCTGCAGATTCGTGGCCTATCAGCCGCTAGCAGGGGTATCAATCAACCCGATCATATTCGATTGGGTTGATTGCTATCCGCTGCTCAGAGCAGGCGGACCAGTAAAGGAGCAGCGGGCATCAGGGGCCGTTCAGCCCTTAATAATTTGGCCCCTAGGTCAGTTGCACTAACTTGATGAGTGCAAATTTTGTTTGCGCTCAAACGCACCTATTTACTTTCAACTTGTAATACGGACGCAAATTAGAACAGTCACGATAATGCTTATTGCGACCTGAGCTAACCTTAGCATGCCACTTATTATCTACAGTTGGTGATGTCATCAGGTGTTCTGAATAGAGCCGACAAAGGGGGAAGGAGACTGCAGTGAGGGGGAGGGGTCTTCAGGATTCAGATAAAAAAAATGGATGCTCATGACTACAATGCATGCGCTTACAAGGAGTTAAAGGGACAGTCTACTTGAAAAAAATGTATGTGGATATCTTTATGACACACATGAACTAGCGCTATCTCACTATAAATAAAAACTGTCAAAATGCACTGAGATAAGAGGTGCCTTCAAGGGCTTACAAATTAGCATATGAACCTACCTAGGTTTAGCTTTCCACAAAGAATACCTAGGGAACAATTCAAATTTGATGATAAAAGTAAATTGGAAAGTTGTTTAAAATTGCATGCCCTATCTGAATCATAAAAGTTTACTTTTGACTTGACTGTCCCTTTAAGCACTAGATGGCAGCAGTATTTGCACATTTTAACATTGTTAAAGCAAAAATGCTACCATATATTCTTCCAAACACGTGCACGGTCCAGAACATACCTACATGCTTTTCAACAAAGAATACTTAAGAACTAAGTCAATTTGTTAATTAAAGTAAATTGGAATTTTGTTTTTAATGATACACTTTGGCCTAGATTACAATTGGAGTGTAAAAATGGTAGCACTATGGAGCACTAACAACTTAGAGCGCAATCCATGATGATTACATTTTTACTCTTATATTATAAGTTGAGAGTAAAATGTTATCACTCATGCGAAAGCTAAGGGCACACTAATACCTAGAGATTGGATAGCTCAGAATCACTTAATCCCTCACATAATACAATTCTATGGGCTGTGCTGAAAAACTCATCTTTATATGTTTATTATGAAAAAAAGGTTTTAACAGTGAATTAAATATATTGTATATGACAAGGTATTGGACTAGCAAGGACTCTAATGTATTAAGGTATGTGTGTATGTATATATGTTTGTGTATGTGTATGTGTGCAAACATTAACACATAAATGATTGTCACGGATACCAGGCTGCCAAGGTCAAACCCCACCCACTACTACCTAGCTCCCACCAATTTCTCACGGGATTCAGACTTTTGAGAGCATTCACAATCTCCCAGATGTTTGGTTTACTTGTTTTGTGTTCTTTACATCCTCACAGAAGAGTTGATCTCTGACTGCTCAGCCCCTCTCCGCCCTGAATAACCGCTAACATTCACACCAGGTCAGTCCAGCGGCCCTTCACCCCAGAGCTCTGCTCTTTTGGGGATTGGTACCCCCTAGGGAGGGCAAGAGGTGGGGTCATTGCCGGAGGGGAACTCCCTTGGGAACTGGGGGTTCCAGACCCCCCTACAACTCCTATTTCCCCATTGCCTTCCCGGTGTATGTTTGATCACCCTTAGCTCCGGCCCCCAGCCAGGGATCTTGTCGCCGCTCACCCAGGATCACCCCAGAATAGCCACTTCTTTACCACTGGGTCTCTGTAAGACAATGGACACAATGGGGGGCGCCAGCCTGTCTGGAGGGGCGGGAATGGCGGGAGATCTGAGGGTCTGATAAGACTCCTTATCAAGATGTGTTTGTGAGTATAAGCAGTGTGTTTCCACAATAAAGTTGTTCTTTGTTTCATCTGAATACTGGTTCTGTCTGGTTATTTGGGTGGGCCTCGCTATAATCACTTTGCTCCGCTACATAGCGGCATGTTCCAGGTATAGGAAGGACCCCTCTGGCAGAGCTACCCAGTCAGGGTAGCCGTAGTCCGTCATAATGATGCTTCAAAATACTAAAAACAAAATGAAGGAATTGTTACAGCTATTGACCAAGAGATAATAAGCAGCACAAGAGCCTCTCCCTTGCCTCTCCAGTCCTGGATCCTAACCCCAGCCTTTTAATTAAGCATATATTAACTCGATGTGCTTTCCCTATTAATTCTGTGCCCAATTTACTCCAACAGTGATTTCTATGCTGTGGGAAATGTACCTACTTTATTCTAAAGTGCTACCTAGAGAACCCAAGAAGAAGAAGCCTCAATGCAGTACTTGCTCCAAATGCTGTAACTCTCTTCACTGTTGCTTTTAACTGTGTGCATGTAAGTGAGTGCAGGCTCTTCTATGTTCCCATTCCTCAGTCTTGAAACATCACTTATTGCAATATACTTTTTGTTTTATTCACTAAAATCCAGTGAGTGTGGTAAGTTTGTTGCCTAAATATTATGGAAGGATGTCACCCATGAGTATAAATGCAGATCTATCTATCTATCTATCTATCTATCTATCTATCTATCTATCTATCATGAGAGATAGAGATCACTAGTGTTGTGGGTGGGGGCCAAGGGTAGCACTTGTGTCCCCAGTAAAATAGTAGACCCCCCAACTTTGATTGGCTCAATGCTATCCCTGCCCTCAACATGCCCACGGACCGCCCATTTCCACTACCTCCCATCACAGCCCCACCCACAACACCCTCCATGAAATTCCCCCTTTATAACCATTTTCGGAAGATGCCACTAATAGAGAGACAGAGACCCTCTAATGCAAAATATTCATTTGGTGAGTGTGTTTTCCTTTATTTTTATCATATATACATTACAAAATAATTTTTCAGAGCTAAACATTTGTCCATGTTTTTAAACATAATATAACAATTCTTTATTTACATTATCTTTAATAATTTATTTGTTGTTCATTATAACGTAAGAACCAAAGATATATGTAAAAAAAAGCTTGTGGCAAAATCCAAAGCACTTAACAGTTATTCACAAACCTTTTGGAAGGAATAAAGTAATCTTCTAAAAAATCACCTGAGAGATACAATGGAACATCTGACTGACAGCTGTAGTTCTTACAAGATCAGCATACACAAAATCAAAATACAGGTGGCTTGTTTAACCCATTTGTATGTTTATCTTGTTAAAGCTGACCTTTCCACCTATATAAGGGCTGCCCATATCTTAATGTGTACACATAAACACACCAATAACAGTAACAAAAAAGAGGTAAAACAGCAATTTTCATTAATTTTTAAATATGAAAGTAGCTTTTTATTTTACTTTTACAAAAATATTTTATCTATCCCTATATGCATGTTCTTTATAATTAACTCAATATGCAAACTAGTGTTTTTATTACATCAATTAACAGACTAACATTCATTTGACTCTGATAATAGTTAAGCAGGACATTGAGGGTTGCCATATTGCCACTTTAAAGAAGGAAACGTTTGAAAAAATATAAGACTCAAGATCAGCACAGGGGGCATCAAATTATTTAAGGAGCCATTTTGAATAAAATTTATATTGTAGAGTGCCAGAATATTATTGACATGGATGTTGTTGCACTGATTGAAGGTAGTTAATGAACCAGTAAATTTTATAGTGTTTCCTAATATTCTTTCATATAGTTTGAACCGCTATCAGTCTTAATTTATTTCTTAAAGTTCAGCACTAAGTGAATAAAAACTATACATCAGGGAGGGACAACTGTCAGCCTGAGGGCTACATGCAGCCCCTGGCACTAGTTTTTGTTGCCCTTCAGGAAAAGCAGAACTAAAAATAAGAGCCATAATTTTTGTGGCCCTAGAAAAAAGTGTAGGTTAAGGGTGATCGCAACTCAGAAGAGACCTCTGAAAGGAAGAACAGCAAACAGAAAGCACCCTGCAACCATACCTAACTCTATTACACAATTATATAATTTTATGTTATTTGTTTATTTAATAGCCATACATTTATATGCAGCTCTTAAAGCTTTTACAATATTGATCTGTGGCCCCCATGTGCTAGGAAGTTGTCGTTTTACATAAATTAATTTATTGTTTTGTCTTTTTTAACTTTAAACTTATAAAAAAATAAGATTAACTGTAAACATTATATTTTAGTTCCGAGAATGTTAAACCCGCTTTACTAGCTAATCAAGTAATAATTTAATAACCTTGGTAAGCATCCAAAATTTACATTAGAATTAATTATACTTAAAGGTACACTAAAGTCACAATTAAACTTTCATGATTCGCTATAGTATCCAATTTAGAAACAAAAACCTTTATAATTTACTTTGTCTTATTATCAAATAGTGCATAGCCTTGTTATATGCATACATTATAAGGCACCAGCTCCTACTGAGCATGTGCAAGAGTTCACAATGCATTTATATAAGTCTGTGAGTCACGTGATACAGGGGGCAGGGAAATGAAAGAGAATTTCAAATCTGACAGAAAAAAGCTACTGCTCATTGCATTGTCTTTTTATTATGTACGTATTGATTATGCAATTGTACTGTATTTATTGGTCCTTTAAACTTGAAGCACGGTCAAACGTTTTTAAGGCATCACAACTCGATATTTTCCTTACATTGCCAATATTATTACACCAGTACAACAAGTAGTCTAATAGTATGTATCATGTATGCAGTTAATAAATATTACTGGCCATATAAATTGCATGTTAGGCATTATCATAAGCAATTGTTTGGCTTTTAATTTGACTTATAAAATGTTATACTTCACATGTACAGACTATTTACTGGAAGAAGTTTATTTCTTCAGATGGTCCAATAGTGTGGGTGCTTGTTAGGTAAGTATGAAGTTTTTATGTGTGCACTCATATATAATATTAATATGATATACATTTTTATTAAAAGATGTATATATATATATATATATATATATATATATATATATATATATATATATATATATATATATATATATATATATATAAAAGTGCAATACTTTATTTTAATATGTTTTTGATATGTTTTGTGCAACTTTATTTTTTAATCCTTCAAGCTTACTTCAGGTCTGAAGTCGCGCTAATTATTCTAGTGTAGTTTCGGCTTTTGCTTGAGCACAAACTATAACTTTCAATAAAGCTTCTACACCTTGAAGAGAATGTAGCTTTTTCTTATTTCTTGATATACATGGAACTTGAGGATCACTCTTTAAGCTAGCACCTGGTTTAGACTGAAAAGTAAAGCAAAAGAAGGATATGGAAATTGAAGTGATAAAGGCAAGCCCATCAGCGCCCGTCCGCGCTTGGACCGCACCCAGCGCCATTAACCATGACCTCCGCACCCGTCACCGTGATAATACCAGCACCCTCCGCTCTCTCAACACCGGTAAATCATCAACATGCCACCTCGCATCCTGAGGACCATTCACCTGCCGCAACTGATTTTTCACCTCCCTCCCGACCACAAACCTACCAAACATCCCTCACTCAAACAACCACGAGAACCTCAACTGCATCCTCCTCAACACCCGCTCCATCCACAAGCACACCATAGAAATCTGGAACCTACTCGACTCCACCTCCCCAGACGTCGCCTTCCTCACAGAAACCTGGCTCAACCCCGCATCAGCACCGGACATCGCCATCCCCATCCCCGACGACTACAATATCTCCCACAAACAATACAGCAACCGACCTGGAGGAGGCATCGCCATCATCCACAAACACTCCATCCAAGTCACAACCACCTCCAATGATCACTCACCAGACTGGGAACATCTACACTTCAAGATCAAGGTCAACCGCCATACCACCCTCCACGGCACCCTCATCTACAGACCTCCTGGACCGCGTCCCGCCTTCTGTGACTCCATCACCGACCACCTTTCACCCCACGCCCTTGCCTCAAAGGACTACATCCTCCTCAGTGACCTCAACTTCCATCTAGACAACCCCAAAGACCACAACACCCCTAACCTCCTGGAAAACCTAGGAACCATCGGACTGAAGCAACTTGTAAACGCCCCAACCCACATAGCCGGACATACCCTCAACCCGATCTTCTCCGCAGGCAACCACATCTCAGTCAACCACATAACCGAACTCCACTGGACTGACCACCACTGTATACACTTCTCTTTTAACAAACCCACCACGCACCTCTGGCATCACTACCTTCCTTTCAGAAACTGGAACAACATCACCCAAGAACAACTCTACTACACCCTGATCAAGTCCCCCCAGTGACCTCCACTGATGCCAACTCCTCCGCTCGCCACCTACATCGCTGGATCACAGACTGCGCCAACACCCTTGCCCCTTCAAGAAACTGTCCAGCTGCCAGCTCACCAACAAGGCCAACTGGTTCACCCCCACCCTCTAGGACTCCAAATGCCACTGCAGACGATTGGAGAGAACATGGAGATCCAGCAAGTCCCCCTCGGACAAATCTGCCTACAGAGAAACCATCACCACCCACCACCACCACATTAAAACCACCATGAAAACCTCCATCCTAGACAGAATCCACGCCAAAACCCACAACAGCAAGGAGCTATTAACAGTCATCAAGGAATTCTCCAAACCCAACAGCGATACCACCGAAATCCCACCCTCCCAGGACCCCTGCGACAACATCACTACCTACTTCCACCGCAAGGTCATAAACACCTACGACAGCCTCAAGCTCCAGAACTCACCCTCCACCACCGACCCACCCACCCCCACCGACACCTCACCCAAACCCATAACCCCCCACCTTCCACGGACTACCTGGACCCCCCTCACAACGGAAGACACACTCAGAATCATGCAATCAATCCACACTGGATAAGCCTCAGACCCATGCCCACACCACATATATAACAAAGTGGGCCCTACCCTCTTCCACAAACTCTGCTGCACCATCAACTGCTCCATCAAAACCAGAGCTTTCCCAGAAGACTGGAAGCACGCAGAGCTAAAACCCCTGCTGAAGAAACCCACGGCAGACCCCAAAGATCCTAAAAACTACCACCCCATCTCTCTACTCCCCTTTCTAGTCAAAGTAATCGAGAAGGCCATCAACGCACAACTTGTTGACCACATCAAGACCAACTACATCCTGGACCGCTCCCAATCCAGTTTCAGGAGCAATCACAGCACCAAGACCAAACTCCTCGCCGCCACAGACGACATCCGCACCCTGCTTGAACAAGGAGAGCCCACCGCCCTCATCCTCCTAGACCTCTCAGTTGCATTCGACACTGTAGCCCACAGCACACTCCCCACCTGCCTACATGACGGTGGCATCTGCAATAAGGCCCTGGAATGGATCCCCTCCTTCCTTAGTGGCAGAACCCAGAAAGTAAGACTCCCACTCTTCTCCTCCAATCCCACAGCAATCAGCTGCGGTGTACCCCAAGGCTCTTCTATCAGCCCCACCCTCTTAAACATCTACATGTCCCCTCTCAACGCCATCACCTGACAACACAACCTCAACATCGTCTCCTACGCCAACGACACCCAGCTAATCATCTCACTCACCCAAGACCCCGCCACCGCCAAGAAAAATGTCCACGAAGGACTGACAGCAATCGCCACCTGGATGAACTACAACCGTCCCCGCCCACGCCCTCATCAGTAGTTGACTGGACTACGGCAAAGCTCCAGAAACAACTACAACTAATCCAGAACACCTCAGCCAGACTCATCCTCGACATCCCTCACCAAAGCCACATCACCGAACACCTAAGGAACCTGCACTGGCTCCCCGTCAACAAGAGAATCACCTTCAATCTCCTAACCCACGCATTCAAGGCCCTCCACAACATCGATCCCGAATACATCAACCACCACGTCAATTTCTACACTCCCTCCAGACAACTCCGCTCTGCTGACCAAGCACTCACAGTCATCACCCGCACAAAGAAAACAACAGCTGGAAGAAGATCCTTCTCCTATATGGCAGCAAAGGCATGGAACACTCTCCCGCTGCACCTCAGACAATCCACCTCCCTTACTAACTTCAGGAAGGACCTCAAGACCTGGCTCTTTGACTGAATCATCTTCCCTTAGCCCCCCTCTTTTCCTTCTCCCTTAGGGCCTTGAGACCCTCACAGGTGATTAGTTTGTGCTTTACAAGTACCCAATAGAATAGAATGGAAAAGAATAGTTAAACAAGCAAAATTTATTATTCATCATTAAAAACGATACATGGAGAGACATGCTATGACTAAGGCTCTATAGCCGAAACGCGTAAGCCCAGTGCTGCGCCTGCTCCTGTGTCTTCATGTCTCTCCATGTATCGTTTTTAATGATGAATAATAAATTTTGCTAATTTTATCGGAGCATCCAGTACTACTCCTTTTTTGCCGTACTT
The DNA here is from genome assembly GCF_027579735.1 of Bombina bombina. Classification (NCBI taxonomy): domain Eukaryota; kingdom Metazoa; phylum Chordata; class Amphibia; order Anura; family Bombinatoridae; genus Bombina; species Bombina bombina. The sequence continues at coordinate 1,157,640,369 of NC_069500.1, read as the reverse complement.
ATTTCCAGACTTCTGGTTTGCTGCCGACTAGAGCACCACTCGTCCCACTTCGCGACTGCCCTATTCCCTACGCTACCGCTGCCGCACTTTGGATCACCTGGATTTCCTGGATCCCTCTGACGTAACAATCCTAAGGCGTTACAGAGGTGGATGCCGACCGAGACGCTGTTCTCGCCTACACGCACAGATTTGGAACCAGCAACACGCCGTACAGCGGCTGTGTCACTAACCGTCCAGCACCAAACCTGCCGACAGATGATCGTTTACAGTGAGCTGTGGAACCACCGGATTTAGGTGAGTCTGGCGTCTAGCTGCTGACGGCCAGTGTTCCCATTGCCTCCTACGACTTGTACATTTGTGTTTGTGCTGAACCTCACCCGTATTCACAGGGGTGTACGCCAAGTGACTTTGTCTATTTGAACTGTTGGGGAATTAGGGTACAGTCGCCAAGTGCAATATCTTTGCTCATAGTGCGATTCACTCAGTGTGGACCACCTGACTGTTTCCTTCCTACTGTTTATAAAGAATAGTTAAATACATATAGCTTTAAACTTGTAATACCAGTGCAAATTGCCAGCGCTAACCCTTCTCTGCTTAACAAGTTTTACCATGGATTTGTAATATCAAAGTTGCATGCTAATGGTAGCTTGGTCAAGCAAAATTAATTATCAGGCGCTCATTATCATAAGCGCACCACTTGTAATCTGGCTTTAGGTGTCTAAGTCAGCGCTCTACAAATAACCGCTAATAATAATCATAATAAGTCAAATATTTTTTGCTCATTTGTCTAGGGGAAGATAGATTCACATCCCTTATATGTAGCATGTGCTGCTGTCCTATACGCACACTACACACAACCAAGTGAGCTGCATGCTTCTGCATTCAAGGCAGTGGACTGTCATTAGTGACACCAAAAATCATAAACTTCAGGGAATGCTGATAAAGGGAGGGGGGCGCAGATTGGAGTACCTGAAATTCAAGTTAAAAGTGAGTAATTTCTGCCAACTTTAAAAAATATTTTAAAATACTTCCATTTATTTCTGTGATATGTTTTATTCACAAACACTCTCTTTTCACATAAGTTTAAGCATAAGACATGCAGTCAGCCTACATAGTGAAAAAGTACTATAGAGTATCAACTCTATAATTCAATTCTATAAATTGATATGTATATTTATTTCATTTAAGTTAGTAAATGTAGAGATATTGGGGCCCATTTTTTCAGCTCTGGATGGAGCTTGAGGGCCCGTGTTTCTGGCGAGCCTGCAGCCTCCCCAGTAACAGCATTTATGAAGCAGCTGTCTAAAGACCGCTGCTCCATAACCCTGCCCGCCAGCTCTGAGCAGGCGGACACACATCGCTAATTGGCCGCGAATCTGCAGGGGGCGGCGTTGCACCAGCAGCTCACAAGAGCTGCTGGTGCAATGCTGAATACGGAGAGCGTATTGCTCTCCACATTCAGCGAGGTCTGGTGGACCTGATCTGCACTGTTGGATCAGGTCCGCCAGAACTTTGATAAATATCCCCCATTGGCTGCAATTTATGAAACTGAAAGATAAGAAGCACTAGTCTTAAGATGTCAATAACCTCAGAACCATTAGTCAGTGATGACTAACAAACCTTGCTCTTGCGAAAGAGAAAAAGTTGACACCGGCAAGTCTTTGCTTATGCAGTGTTAAAATCTGTAAGCTGATACTGCAACGAAGGCCTTGAACATATACAAACAAGTAAATGTGTTCTATGTGCATTCTAATCAGCATAAAGGCAAGTGCAGAGATGCGTCTTATCTAAGTTATGGATATTTTTGGGGGGCCTTAATGAGTTGTTGCATTCGATCTAAGTTATTTGGCATATAACTAGGGTGAATAAAACACTTGCATCTTGTCTAAAGAATGAGAATGTAACTAGAAGGGTTTTCTGGGGTATACACCTGACCTGAGATCTGACATGTTGCTGGAGAAAAGGTATTTCTGTTGGTATCTATCTGATCTGATATTTGGGCATGTAGGTGGCATACATTTATTGGATCTTCAAATGCACCTTTTCTGGTTGCTGGAGGTATGTGCCTGATCTGCGGTATTCGCATATATCTGGCATAAAAGAGTTTGTGGGGTATGCATATAATATTAGGTCTGTGTCTGTCACTGGCCTTAAATGGCATTATAGTAAAAAAATGAAATGCTTTAATTTGTTAGTGCATGTAATTTTAAGGCTAGAAACCCTGCACTTCTATGTGTTTAATTCCCTGGTCATCATTTGTTGCTGTGAGCAGAAACTGACACTGATCCAATCAGCAGTACTAGTTAAAAATAGAAACATAGAATTTGACTGTAGATAAGAACCAAAAGGACCCATCAATCCTACCCAAATTACATGTTACTTTTTTCTTAGGATAGTTACCAAGCTGGGTTGTGTGACTAGCGCTGCGGATTGGATCAGCTGCAGTTTCCGCTCTAGATGAGCAGAAATTTACTTCTACTATGTGTTTAACCCCTTTGCGTTGGTTAAAGGTACACTGAACCCATTTTTTTTATTTCATGATTTAGATAGAGCATACAATTTTAAGCAACTTTCTAATATCAAATTTTCTTCATTTTCTTGCTATCCTTTTTTTGAAAAAAGAAGGCATCGAAGCTAAGGAGCCGGCCATTTTTTTGTTCAGGACACTGGACAGCACTTGTTTATTGGTTGGTGAATTTATCCAACAATTAGCAAGAATAACCCAGGTTGTTCACCAAAAATGGTCCGGCATCTAAACTTACATTCTTGTTTTTTAAATAAAGATAACAAGAGAATGAAGGAAATTTGATAATAGGAGTAAATTAGAAAGTTGCTTGAAATTGCATGCTCTGTCTGAATCACAAAAGAAAAACATTTGGGTTCAGTGTCCCTTTAAACGCTAATCTTAAAATTGCATTCTCTAATGCAATAGAGCATTTTTTTGAACTATAGTGGTCTTTTAAGTGATTATTTAGTCATAAGCAATTTATTGGGAGGTGCATTAGACTGAGGTTTGTGGAGTCCAAATTTTTATTTTGTACTCTGCAACTGGTAAAAAAAAGTAATTAGAAACACATTAAGGGGAAAACAATTTTACAGTATACTGTCCTTTTAACATATACAAATCTACCAGTAAAATATATTGGTTGATTAAAACCTATGATCTTATCTCTTGTCCCAGAGGGGCAGATGATCTTTTGTTCCCAGCTAAAGTGAGATTATCTAAGATGTTTTTTTCAACACTGTGAGGTCCCTCAATCATTTTATCGAGTTTCCAAAACAAAGTGAATACATTGTTGTAATTCATACTCTTGTAACAATGGGTGCTTGACTCCTCTAGATGTGTTCATGGTATTGGCATCTCCCTCACTGTCTACAGAATCCATGTTCTCCCACTGACTATACTGAGTCAGACTGAGTCAGACCTCCTAGTCTGTTGTTAAATGTTTAAGGTATAATTTACTTTATAACACCTCATTTTCAAAAGACATTAGAACATTGTGTTTGTGATTCACATTTAGTTATTCATTGAATTTATGCATCATACGTTACTGTGATTAATATGTAATAAAAGTTATGAATTTCACCATAATATGCTCCATAACTGCCATTGTGCAATACTAGAAAACAGAACAATTTTGCAACAAGACAAAGTTATTATTTTATAAAAAAAAAAAAAAGAAAAAACAAGAAACAAAGGAACATATTCAAATAATTTAATGTTATTATTATTATTATTATTAATAATAATAATAATAATAATAATAATAATAATAAATAATAATAATATGTAATAGTTTGCATAATCTTATATTCCTAAAGAAAGATTTTAGTGTTAAGTTCTGGCTCTGGTGTTTAACATTCAGATTTTCTTGAGCAGTTCAAAAGCAGATAACTTACATTTTCACATGAACTGTAATCATTTTGTGGAATATCCTAATCAGCTACACATTTTTCCATTAGAGAATGGTAAGAAAATAATAAAAATATAATTTCATGGGTTTCTAAGATGATTTTTATAAAGTATTGTTTTCTTTAAAAAATAGATTCCCCAGAACTACACAGAAAATATATTTTTTAGAGAATTTAAATGAATCAGTAACTACAAAACTACTTATTTAAATGACTTAGTTTATTTGTTGCTTCAATAAATCTTACTTTAAATTTATAGTATAATTAAACAGAAACACAATGGAAAAAAAAGACAAGCCATTAACCCTTTCGTGCCTACATCGGAACAACTGTTCGAACGTAAACAAATTGGAATCTCGCAATCGTACACGTGATCACGAGATTTCAATGATGGGATTGCGTCAGGGGGGTGTCCCTATAATGCTAGGCACGCCCTCCAGATTGCGACCCCATCAGGGAAGCGCCAGTGGCTTCAGGAAAGCCCAGCGGTTAGGACGTTGTATTCCGTCCTTTGGCTCTAAAGCCCAGTAAAATTTGGACGGAATACAACGTACTAACGGCGTTAAAAGGTTAAATATACAAAACTGGTTTTGACTAAAATTTTTTTTTTTTTTTTTAATTTATATTGAAACATGAAATGAATGCTTGTGTGCAACTGATATGGAGGATTTAAATGCTGTACAGAGACCCTCTACTTACAAATAAAAGGTAAGCTTATCAATACTATAAATATATATATGGTATATTATTTTTTTCTTAAGATATTGAACTTAATATATTTAGAAATTAACCCCTTCGCTTCTGGGAATTTCAGAGAAAAACCTGCCCAGAGTACTGAAGAATTTTTAGCATTTTTGCTATTACTCAGCTTAAAGGGACAGTCAACACCAAAATTGTTATTATTTAAAAAGATCAATTACGCCTTTACTACCCATTCCCCAGCTTTGCACAACCAACCTTGTTATATTAATATACTTTATAACATTTAAATCTCTAAATGTCTGCCTGTTTTTAAGCCACTACAGACAGCCTCTTATCACATGCTTTTAATTAGCTTTTCACGACAAGAGACTGCTAATCCATGTGGGCCATATAGATAACATTGTGCTCTCTCCCGTGAAGTACTGGATGACACTGCACTAACTGGCTAAAATGCAAGTCAACAGATAATATATATATATAGCCATGTGATCAGGGGCTGTCAAAAGAGGCTTAGATACAAGGTAATCACAGAAGTTAAAAGTATAATAATATAACCATGTTGGCTGTGCAAAACTTGGGAAGGGGTAATAAAGGGATTATCTATCTTTTTAAACAATAAAAATGTTGGAGTTGACTGTCCCTTTAATCAGACAAATAGTCTTTGTTTTTCTTTACCTATGAAAACTGAATATATATTATATATAGCAGATGATAGTTCCAACTAGCTATTTTTTTCACAGAATTAAGAAATTATTGTAAAATTCCAAAAAGGAAAATATATTTATAAAAAGATGAATTATCCCATTCCACAAGAACCTGTAGATTTATAGCTGTAGAAAAAGATCTCAAACATCTCAAAATGTGTTAATTCAGCTAAGACTAAACATGTATATATTTTTAAATTATTTTTTTTATCCTTTTAAGGTCTTTATCTGCAGCTATTTATATTATGCTCTAAAATGTTGCAATGGGGTAACTCTCATTTGGTATAACAGGACTGCCCAAATTCTCAAAATTGAGCCCCAAACGATATATATGTATAATTTGTTCTAAAAGCTTCTCTAGGATAACCTTTATTAAAGGGACACTGAACACAAAAAAAATGTATTTCATGATTCAGATAGAGCATGTAATTTTGAGTAATTTTCTAATTTACTCCTATTATCAATTTTTCTTTGTTCTTTTGTTATCTTTATTTGAAAAAAAAGGCATCTAAGCTAGGAGCCAGACCATTTTTTGTTTCAGCACCCTGGACAGCACTTGTTTATTGGTGGGTGAATTTATTCACCAATCAGCAAGAACAACCCAGGTTGTTCACCAAAAATGGGCCGGCAGCTAAATTTACATTCTTGCTTTTCAAATAAAGATTCCAAGAGAATGAAGAAAAATTGATAATAGGAGTAAACTAGAAAGTTGCATAAAATTGCATGCTCTATCTTAATCATGAAATAAAAAAATTGTGGTTCAGTGTCCCTTTAAGGAATGGCAGACATGCATGGGTTTGCCATTGGTAGTTAGAAATCTGCTAATCAAAGCTGCGTACCACACTTCTGAAATTTCCAGCAGCAAAGTGGTTAATCAGTTAGCTGTATGTCACCAACTTAAAAAGCGCTGGCAGAAAGTACATCAGTATCAAGTTTAGACCTTTTTTATTTATTTATTATTTTCTGTAGTGTAGGGATCCCTCCTCATTTGTCTCAGCAATTTTACAGACAAGGGGATGATTATGGCAAGTCTGTGTTGTTTAGAGGCATTATTAAGGTGTAGTGTAGATTTTTCACCTAAACCTTGATTGTCCTCGTGAAACATCTTGTCTAGTGATCGTGTTTTGTGATTCCAAAACTGATGAGGTTGACTCCTTTTAATTTTTCTGTTATTGTTCTTAAACCTTTTTGGCATTTAATTGTGTGCATATGTTAGAGTAAACTATATTGTAAATGGTGTTTTATTTTCATTGATTTGCTTTGTAAGGTTTTGCATGCGTTTTTGTGACGATCGCATATTTGAAAGTGGAACTTGTTCTATGCAGCAATAATTTAACATCTGAAAGAAAGAAGTGGCTTTATTAATTTTAAACAAGCTGAACTCACCACTCAATGCCCTGATAAAAGGTGGGTACAAATCTTTAGGAATTCTGCAATTATTGAGCAGGGAGGTTGTGGAAAATTGTTTTTTTCAAAAAGAAATTAGTTTTACAAATACATTTTATTGAATATAGGCCAATGTCTGATTAAACGTACAAAAGTACTCAAAGCCATTCTATCATGTAAAAAAATTAAAATATGTTTTGCATAAAAAAATAAGTAAAAGCTGTTTAAATGTGAATTAAAACTATCAGGAAGTGCAAATGATTACTGGGTGTCACAATGTTTGTGCTGAATAAACTAACTTTTTCTGTGGAATTGTATTGAAGAATGCAATTTGATCCATAGAAAACAGGTGTTGGAGACACATTGGAAGAATTTCAGGTCTTAGTGAACTGCATTTTTTTTTATTTGTATTTTTTTTTATTAGCCAAAAAATTGGTAATTTATTAATTAAACAATACACTGCAGCTCAATCTGGAACACAAGGCGTTAACTGCCATTTACCAACCTACAATACCAATCACTAATGTGGGTTTTCAACCACAAAAGAAAAGCATTGGCTTAATCCAATCTTATCTTTTATCTAGCCAGCTATGTTACTGACAGGGTCTAATATCAAGCAATAGCTAAAGCTAATTTGTAATAAAACAGTACCATCATACAAACAGACTACTCACGTGAGATGAAAAAAAGTTATATAGCTTGCTCTCTGGAACTGGTTCCAACACACCATTTGTTCTTTAGAAAACTAAATCCTATCCTAACTGCTCATAAAATGTTCCCTATAAGTGTTTATAATAGCTAGTAAAAAGAGCAGCAATGTGTTTCTATGTAAACATATCCAAATGGTAAAAATGCACATAGTTTATCATAAAATCAAAGGTATGCATGAGGAAAAAAAATCAGACCTCAGTTAACAAAGCATATTAATTAAAAAGCCATGATAACCACATATTGACTTTTCCTAGTAAAAACATTATTTTTATTTTATTACGGGGTAAAGAAACATACTTAGTCCAAGCAAATGTCAAACATTCCTTTAAAATATGGATATTTAAAGTGGGCATAATACCTCAGAGTCTCAACCTATTATGGTTTCTTGGTGAGAACATACAGGGCTGTTTTATGTAGCTTTTGACAGAGGATTTAAATTAGACTTGTAACATGTATGGTGTTACTACTGCCTGGTTAAAACCTAAATGGCTGCAAAGCTTTACCTTAAAGTGATGACACTTTGTAGGAGATTTTTAAAAAAATGGCTACGTTCATGCCTGTTTTTCCATTGCTATATTTTTAAGTTTTTAAAGCTTTGTACTTTTTTTTCTATGAGCCTCTCAAAACAGAATTGTTATTGCTACCACATTTAAATATTTTATGTTACTATAATCAAATATTTGAATTTATGGCACAGAAATGTGGAAAGAAAGAAAAAAACTGAGATTTATATTCAACTAGTGCTTTAATTTAAAGCTTTCATTTTACAAAAGTCAATGCTGAAGTTTTGTAATCTGTTTGTGTCCACAATTGTACACTGATGTGTTTGTCTGCCACATTGTTAAATATCAAAGGAGGACTGTCCTCCTAAGCTTGCTATTTTCACAACAGGATATCTGGTTTCTTTTATGAGGATACAGCTATGTTAATTTGGTTTAGCGGTTTGTTGGAGGTAAGCGTGCTCTTCACAACACAAACACCAAAATCCTCTTAAAGCAGTTGCCTGTTAATAGCTGTGGTCTGATTGGCACATTTGCATTGTAAAATGTGATTTGGTTGGATAAATATGTTTAGTCTGGTAAGCACTTTAGTGATTGAGTGTCTGTTAATGGATAAAGTTGGATTATAGGGAAACCTCTACAGGCTGTCATTGAGCACTTAGAGATGTAAAATGTAAAAACAGAATAAAAAAACAATCTGGCACTATGGACAGTCTTAGGTATTGGGAGATATTTTTAGAATTTCTGTGTTTAAAAATGTACATCTTTGAATTCCCAACTGCTTTTAAAATAATGAAAACACCCAGATCATATTCAAACCAACTTAATACTGTGACTATGTGTTTTCAAGTAGCCATATGTACTACAATTTGCCAATGTAGGATTTCTTTCCTATCTCACTCCAAAATAAGTATATTGAAATCATTTTATGTTATATTATTTAAATGGTTTGTTTCCTATTAAAATAATGTATGTAAATGTATAAGTATCCTGACATTTTTATTATAAATTATAATAAATTATTATAAACTCAAATTGATTAAATGTCTCTCATTATCCACTTAAAATTTAAAGTGACATAATAGTGCAAAAATAAAATTATCTAATGTGTTAGAGCAATTTATTATTGCACTATTGTTTGCATGTAAAGATAGCTCTAAAGCAGCGCTGCACTACTGGTGCCTAAACATCTTGTGAGCAAAGAACTAGGCTACCAGTTAGCTCCCAGTAGTGCAGTGCTGTTCCTGAGCCTACCTAGGTATGCTTTGCAATGAATGATACAGAGAGATGTACATTTTTTAATAGAACCATAAATGTGTCTTATGATTTATGATTGCCATAACCATTAACAGCTAATAATGAATGGCAAATTATGTTCATGTTATATATTTTCTACCAGGCAAGCTTCACAAATACTTTGGGCTACATTAGAAGTGGCGTTAAAGTTAATGTGGGTCTTGATAAGCAATATCACAACCACGATAACTTGTGCACATATTACAAGTTGAAAGTAAACAGGTGTACTTTCCATAAGATCTGAGGGAAATAGTGACTGATGGGGACTTAGGTGATATCTAAAAGACCGCCAGATCTAATACTATACAATTACAATAGTATTAGATCTGGCGGCTTTTTAGATATCACCTAAGTCCCCATCAGTCACTATTTCCCTCTGGTCCTAATGTAGTATTAGATCTGGCGGCCTTTTAGATATCACTTTGGTACTTTCCATAAGGAATGACATGATAAATTAAAACCTGTCTGTACTTTTCAGCACTTATGATCCTATCAATTCAGACACTATCGCCAACACCACTGGCAGAAATTCAGCCTCAAACCAGGACAGACCCTCCAACATGCTTCACTGAAGGCCGCAAGCACTTCTCTCAAACTCTTCTCACATATTGTCGAAGATTGGACCAAAAAATGTCAAACTTGGATTTGTCACTCCATAATACTCTTTGTGAGCTTTAGCATATCTTAGCCTTTTCACCATGTTCCCCTTCTGAAAAAGTGGTTTCTTGGCTGCTACCTTTCCACAAAGACCATTCCTGATCAAGCTTCTTCGGACTGTAGAAGGGTCAAAGGGGCATCCGATTAAGCTGCCAGATACTTAACTAGGTCCTTGCTGGACTTCTTTCGGCCTCTCAAAGAAGAAACTCTGAGAAACTGCTCATCAGATTTTGAAAGTTTTCTTGGCCTTCCAGTCTTTTATTTCTTCCTTGACCTCTCCTGATTCTTCATATTCGTCACATTTCTTTAGAACAGCTTGAATACCACATATTGAGTATCCAGTTTGTTTGCTGATTTTCCTTTGAGAGTTTGCCTTGCTGATGCAAAAGTATGATTTTATGTCTGTAAAATTCTGTGATCTTTGCCATTTGGAATGGAATGATGTGATTGAAAGTCATACACATGCAGATATATGCTAAACACACACACATGTATACACACATATACATACACATGCAGATATACACTAAACACACACATGTATACAATTACACACATATACATACACAAGCAGATATACACTAAACACACACACATGTATACAATTACACACATATACATACACATGCAGATATACACTACACACACACACACACATATCCTTTGAAAAGCATATCTAAATATGCTCTGTAGCTACTGAGCATATTTAGATATGAATTTCAACAAAGGGTATCTGATTTTCTTCATTCTTTTGATATCCTTTGTTGAAAAGCATATCTAAATATGCTCAGTAGCTATTGAGCATATTTAGATATGAATTTCAACAAAGGATATCTGATTTCCTTCATTCTTTTGATATCCTTTGTTGAAAATCATATCTAAATATGCTCATTAGCTACTGAGCATATTTAGATATGCTTGTCCACAAAGGATATCAAAAGAATGAAGGAAATCAGATATCCTTTGTTGAAATTCATATCTAAATATGCTCGATAGCTTATAAGCATATTTAGATATGCTTTTCAACAAATGATATCAAAAGAATGAAGAAAATCAGATATCCTTTGTTGAAAATCATATCTAAATATGCTCAGTAGATACTGAATGGTGGCTGCATATAGATATTGGCTCGCCCATGTGCAATTGCTATTTCTTCAACAAAGGATATCTAAAGAATGAAGGCGTATCCGATTCCTAGACACTGCCTCACCAGCCTCTGAAGTCACCACACATCACTGTGAAAGTTGGTCTTATTAGCAAGCTTTCAATAAATTAAACTCATACCACGTGTGTATGTAATACGCAAGCATGTCTTGCACAAACCTGGTGTAATAGAGTTTTTTCACAGCAGCCATTTTTACATAAAATAGTAGGATAAATACAGGTGTTAGCAATGACATTAATTAGGGTTCCATTCCATTTCTAAAACAACAAATCTAATGGTGGCCTAAGTACTGTGTATATATATATATATATATATATATATATATATACACACACTATTCAAAAAAGGCAGCACTCACTGGTAAATGACCAGTGAGTGCTGCCTTTTTAGCATAGTACATACTGTTTTGACATTGCACCCTGGCAGCTGGTACTAAATATATGGCGTGCATTCCTACACAGGACTTTGCTATATATATATATATATATATATATATATATATATATATATATATATATATATATATATATATATATATATATATAAACATATATAGGTATAGATATATATGAATATCTATTTATAAATACATAGAACATATTCCCCCATATGCAGAACATTAGAATGTGAAATATTTACAGTAAATACACAGTATAACACTTTGCTAAATATACATTTTGCATATATATGAATTTAAATGTTTTCAGCTACCAAACTGAAAAGGGCTCCAATTAGGGTTGCCACCTGTCCCTTAAAATACAGAACACTTATAAGTTACACATGCTGCAGGGTGTGCAGGGAGGAACATGAATAGTGCTGTCCAGAAACACAATACATGTTCCTCCCTGCACACCCTGCAGCATGTGTAAATCATAAGTGTCCAGGAAAACATGGCTGAGGTGGCAACCCTAGCTCCAATGCACTTATATATATATATATATATATATATATATATATAATATTGTTTCTCAAGATCTAAATTGTGTCTAAGTCTTTGAGGAACTATTTCCTTTAAACACTTGATTAATTAAGTGCAAGTGAAAAAAGTGCCCATAGAAAAAGATTTTGCGAAGTTTATGCAAGTCGTTTTGCAGTAAGGCCGAAGAAGAGTGCAGTGACCCTAAACCTGCAAGACTCGTAATACAAGCGGGCATAAAAAAGCAGCGTTAGGACTTAACGCTGCTTTTTTACTTAAATGTACTAAGCCCCACCCATCAAACAATTACAAGAAATTGTGTATCCATGGCAACACCATAGTTGCCTGTTTACAAGCATACACAAAAAAAGGAACATTTAAAATACATACGGCTAGATTTGGAGTTTTGTCGGTAACGAGCCGAAAAACTAACGCCCGCGTTTTACTGGCCGCACCATAAAAATTACTCTGGTATCGAGAGTCCACATAAAGGCTGCGTTAGGCTCCAAAAAAGGAGCGTAGAGCATTTTTAACGCAGCTTCAACTCTCGATACCAGAGTTGCTTACGGACGCGGCCAGCCTCAAAAACGTGCTCGTGCACGATTCTCCCATAGGAAACAATGGGGCTGTTTGAGCTGAAAAAAAACCTAACACCTGCAAAAAAGCCGCGTTCAGCTCCTAACGCAGCCCCATTGTTTGCTATGCGGTAACCCTTCCTACGTCTGCGCTTAACACTCTAACATGTACCCCGAGTCTAAACACCCCTAACCTTACACTTATTAACCCCTAATCTGCCGCCCCCGCTATCGCTGACCCCTGCATATTATTATTAACCCCTAATCTGCCGCTCCGTAAACCGCCGCTACTTACATTATCCCTATGTACCCCTAATCTGCTGCCCTAACATCGCCGACCCCTATATTATATTTATTAACCCCTAATCTGCCCCCCACAACGTCGCCTCCACCTGCCTACACTTATTAACCCCTAATCTGCCGAGCGGACCTGAGCGCTACTATAATAAAGTTATTAACCCCTAATCCGCCTCACTAACCCTATCATAAATAGTATTAACCCCTAATCTGCCCTCCCTAACATCGCCGACACCTAACTTCAATTATTAACCCCTAATCTGCCGACCGGAGCTCACCGCTATTCTAATAAATGGATTAACCCCTAAAGCTAAATCTAACCCTAATACTAACACCCCCCTAAATTAAATATAATTTACATCTAACGAAATAAATTAACTCTTATTAAATAAATTATTCCTATTTAAAGATAAATACTTACCTGTAAAATAAATCCTAATATAGCTACAATATAAATTATATTTATATTATAGCTATTTTAGGATTTATATTTATTTTACAGGTAACTTTGTATTTATTTTAACCAGGTACAATAGCTATTAAATAGTTAAGAACTATTTAATAGCTAAAATAGTTAAAATAATTACAAATTTACCTGTAAAATAAATCCTAACCTAAGTTACAAATAAACCTAACACTAGACTATCAATAAATTAATTAAATAAACTACCTACAATTAACCTAACACTACACTATCAATAAATTAATTAAATACAATTGCTACAAATAAATACAATTAAATAAACTAGCTAAAGTACAAAAAAAAAAAAACTAAGTTACAAAAAATAAAAAAATATTTACAAACATAAGAAAAATATTACAACAATTTTAAACTAATTACACCTACTCTAAGCCCCCTAATAAAATAACAAAGACCCCCCAAAATAAAAAAATGCCCTACCCTATTCTAAATTACTACAGTTCAAAGCTCTTTTACCTTACCAGCCCTGAACAGGGCCCTTTGCGGGGCATGCCCCAAAGAATTCAGCTCTTTTGCCTGTAAAAAAAAACATACAATACCCCCCCCCAACATTACAACCCACCACCCACATACCCCTAATCTAACCCAAACCCCCCTTAAATAAACCTAACACTAAGCCCCTGAAGATCTTCCTACCTTATCTTCACCCTGCCAGGTTCACCGATCCGTCCTGAAGAGCTCCTCCGATGTCCTGATCCAAGCCCAAGCGGGGGGCTGAAGAGGTCCATGATCCGGCTGAAGTCTTCATCCAAGCGGGAGCTGAAGAGGTCCATGATCCGGATGAAGTTTTCATCCAAGCGGGAGCTGAAGAGGTCCATGATCCGGATGAAGTCTTCTATCAACGGCATCTTCAATCTTCTTTCTTCCGGATCCATCTTGCAGACCTCCGACGCGGAACATCCTCTTCTCCCGACGCCTACTAGCCGAATGACGGTTCCTTTAAGGGACGTCATCCAAGATGGCGTCCCTCGAATTCCGATTGGCTGATAGGATTCTATCAGCCAATCGGAATTAAGGTAGGAATATTCTGATTGGCTGATGGAATCAGCCAATCAGAATCAAGTTCAATCCGATTGGCTGATCCAATCAGCCAATCAGATTGAGCTCGCATTCTCTTGGATGACGTCCCTTAAAGAAACCGTCATTCTGCAGTTGGATGTCGCCGGAAGAAGATGGGTCCGCGGTGGAGGTCTTCAGTATGGAGCCCATCGTCATCGGATGAAGATAGAAGATGCCGCTTGGATCAAGATGGTTGCCGGTCCAGATCGCCTCTTCTTCCCGGATAGGATGAAGACTTTGGAGCCTCTTCTGGACCTCTTCAGGCACCGGATGATGGATCGCCAACCCCCGCTTGGGTTGGATGAAGATTTTGGAGCCAGGACGGATCGATGATACCTGGTGAGGTGAAGACAAGGTAGGATGATCTTCAGGGGCTTAGTGTTAGGTTTATTTAAGGGGGGTTTGGGTTAGATTAGGGGTATGTGGGTGGTGGGTTGTAATGTTGGGGGGGGGTATTGTATGTTTTTTTTTTACAGGCAAAAGAGCTGAACTTCTTGGGGCATGCCCCGCAAAGGGCCCTGTTCAGGGCTGGTAACGTAAAATAGCTTTTAACTTTAGTAATTTAGAATAGGGTAGGGCATTTTTTATTTTGGGGTGCTTTGTTGTTTTATTAGGGGGCTTAGAGTAGGTGTAATTAGTTTAAAATTGTTGTAATATTTTTCTTATGTTTGTAGATATCTTTTTTATTTTTTGTAACTTAGTTCTTTTTTATTTTTTGTACTTTAGCAAGTTTATTTAATTGTATTTATTTGTAGGAATTGTATTTAATTAATTTATTGATAGTGTAGTGTTAGGTTAATTGTAGGTAATTGTAGGTAGTTTATTTAATTAATTTATTGATAGTATAGTGTTAGTTTTAATTGTAACTTAGGTTAGGATTTCTTTTACAGGTAAATTTGTAATTATTTTAACTATTTTAGCTATTAAATAGTTCTTAACTATTTAATAGCTATTGTACCTGGTTAAAATAAATACAAAGTTACCTGTAAAATAAATATAAATCCTAAAATAGCTATAATATAAATATAATTTATATTGTAGCTATATTAGGATTTATTTTACAGGTAAGTATTTATCTTTAAATAGGAATAATTTATTTAATAAGAGTTAATTTATTTCGTTAGATTTAAATTATATTTAACTTAGGGGGGTGTTAGTATTAGGGTTAGACTTAGCTTTAGGGGTTAATCCATTTATTAGAATAGCGGTGAGCTCCGGTCGGCAGATTAGGGGTTAATAATTGAAGTTAGGTGTCGGCGATGTTAGGGAGGGCAGATTAGGGGTTAATACTATTTATGATAGGGTTAGTGAGGCGGATTAGGGGTTAATAACTTTATTATAGTAGCGCTCAGGTCCGCTCGGCAGATTAGGGGTTAATAAGTGTAGGCAGGTGGAGGCGACGTTGTGGGGGGCAGATTAGGGGTTAATAAATATAATATAGGGGTCGGCGGTGTTAGGGGCAGCAGATTAGGGGTACATAGGGATAATGTAGCTGGCGGCGGCATGCAGACGGCAGATTAGGGGTTAATAAGTGTAGGTAGCTGGCGGCGACGTTGAGGGGGCAGATTAGGGGTTAATAAATATAATACAGGGGTCGGCGGTGTTAGGGGCAGCAGATTAGGGGTACATAAGGATAACGTAGGTGGCGGTCGGCAGATTAGGGGTTAAAAAAATTTAATCGAGTGGCGGCGATGTGGGGGGACCTCGGTTTAGGGGTACATAGGTAGTTTATGGGTGTTAGTGTACTTTAGAGTACAGTAGTTAAGAGCTTTATAAACCGGCGTTAGCCCAGAAAGCTCTTAACTACTGACTTTTTTCCTGCGGCTGGAGTTTTGTCGTTAGATGTCTAACGCTCACTTCAGAAATGACTCTAAATACCGGAGTTAGGAAGATCCCATTGAAAAGATAGGATACGCAATTGACGAAAGGGGATCTGCGGTATGGAAAAGTCGCGGCTGAAAAGTGAGCGTTAGACCCTATTTTGAGTGACTCTAAATACCGGCGGTAGCCTAAAACCAGCGTTAGGAGCCTCTAACGCTGGTTTTCACGGCTACCGCCAAACTCCAAATCTAGGTCATAGTGTATTTCCATCACAAATATAACAATAAAATCAGTGTAACAAAACTAACGGCTAGATTACGAGTTGTGCGTTAGGGTAAAAAAGCAGTGTTAGGTCCTAACGCTGCTTTTTTATGCCCGCTTGTATTACGAGTCTTGCAGGTTTAGGGTCACTGCACTCTTCTTCGGCCTTACTGCAAAACGACTTGCGTAAACTTCGCAAAATCTTTTTCTATGGGACTTCCATAGCGCCGGTATTACGAGTCTTTCCTGGGAGGCCAAAAAGTGAGGGGTAGACCCTTTCCTGTCAAGAGTCCTAACGCATTTAGAAGTCAGTAGTTATGAGTTTTATGGTACAACGCTGTAACATAAAACTCATAACTAAAGTGCTAAAAAGTACACTAACACCCATAAACTACCTATTAACCCCTTAACCGAGGCCCTCCCGCATCGCAAACACTAAAATAAAAATGTTAACCCCTAATCTGCCGCTCCGGACACCGCCGCCACCTACATTATATTTATTAACCCCTAATCTGCTGCCCCCAAAATCGCTGCCACCTACATTATTTTTATTAACCCCTAATCTGCCGCCCCCAATGTCGCCGCCACCTAACTACTCTTATTAACCCCTAATCTGCCGCCCCCAATGTCACCGACACCTACCTACACTTATTCACCTGCCGCCCCCAACGTCACCGCCACTATAATAAACATATTAACCCCTAAACCGCCGCACTCCAGCCTCGCAAACATTAGTTAAATATTATTAACCCATAATCTGCCGTCCCTAACATCGCCGCCACCTACCTACATTTATTAACCCCTAATCTGCCACCCCCAACGTCGCCGCCACTATATTAAAGTTATTAACCCCTAAACCTAAGTCTAACCATAACCCTAACACCCCCTAACTTAAATATAATTTAAATTAATCTAAATAAATATTTCTTTCATTAACTAAATTATTCCTATTTAAAACTAAATACTTACCTATAAAATAAACCCTAAGCTAGCTACAATATAACTAATAGTTACATTGTAGCTAGTTTAGGATTTATTTTTATTTTACAGGCAAGTTTGTATTTATTTTAACTAGAAAGAATAGTTATTAAATAGTTATTAACTATTTAATAACTACCTAGCTAAAATAAATACAAATTTACCTGTAAAATAAATCTAACCTAAGTTACACTAACACCTAACACTACACTATAATTAAATAAATTAACTAAATTAAATACAATTACCAAAATTAAATTAAATTAGCTAAAGTAAAAAAACAAACAAACACTAAATTACAGAAAATAATAAACAAATTACAGAAATTTAAACTAATTACACCTAATCTAATAGCCCTATTAAAATAAAAAAGCCCCCCCAAAATAAAAAAAAAAACCCTAGCCTAAAATAAACTACCAATAGCCCTTAAAAGGACCTTTTGCGGGGCATTGCCCCAAAGTAATCAGCTCTTTTACCTGTAAAAAATAATAATACAAATAACCCCCCCAACAGTAAAACCCACCACCGACACAACCAACCCCCCCAAAAAAAATACTATCTAAAAAAACCTAAGCTCCCCATTGCCCTGAAAAGGGCATTTCTATGGGCATTGCCCTTAAAAGGGCAGTTAGCTCTTTTGCGGCCCAAAGTCCCTAACCTAAAAATAAAACCCACCCAATACACCCTTAAAAAAACCTAACACTGAGGGGGCGGAGCTAGCCACAGAGGAGACAAGACGTACAGTACATGAGCTCCTGGAAAAATGATTCAATATGGGGATATATTTAACTGACCCTAGCACAGTTTACGATTTATAGTCATAACCAGGCTAAGCAGTCTCTATAGAGACCCATTTGGCAAGTTTTAAAATATCTGCTACAGCAATTACTTGAACCTACATTGACTAGAGCGACCACGATGTAGCAGTGATAGATGGCCTTGTAGTTGCAGCCTGATGTAAATGGATCTCTCTTTTATACAAGTAAACATGGAGGACTTCTACATAAAGCTGCAAGCGCTGCTTGCTGAATTTAGGGAGAAGATTCAGCAAGCAGCTTTGATACCCCAACTCCTATAACTGAAGCTCAATCTATGGAAGGGGCCAGCTTGACTCTTGTAAAGATAAATAGTACAGATACCACAGCAGACTACGTCAGCCCTCAACCTCGCGGGAATGAATCTACAAGGAATAATGGGAGAAAAAGAGAGGCACTTGTGTGTACCAGTCAGAACAAAACAAAGGTTGGATATATCCACAACAGGGTACTCACATTTTTCAATAGCACTCATACAGTGCTATCAGGCACATACTGGGTAATCACGGCAACCCAGCTTGCTGAAATTCCAACGTGTGTACAGGAACAATTGTGCTTTAGATCCTTGGAGCAGGATCACAGGAACAGCTCCAGCAGCAAGAGTCCAAAAGGCAAATGAATCCAATCCCCAATAGGGTAATAGGTAAATGGTGGTGGGTGTATAAAAAGATCAGTAAAGGTTCCAGTAAAGTTAAAAATGGAATTTATTTAAAACAATAAAAACAGGAACCAACAGGCAGGGCATATAATAACCCTCCTTGTACACATGCTGTTTCATCATTATATGCCTGATGAAACAGCGTTGGTGCTGAGAAACGCGTTGCAGGGCAATGGGGAGCTTAGGTTTTTTTAGATAGTATTTTATTTGGGGGGTTGGTTGTGTGGGTGGTGGGTTTTACTGTTGGGGGGTTGTTTGTATTTTTTTTACAGGTAAAAGAGCTGATTACTTTGGGGCAATGCCCTGCAAAAGGCCCTTTTAAGGGCTATTGGTAGTTTAGTTTAGGCTAGGGTTTTTTTTATTTTGGGGGGGGCTTTTTTATTTTGATAGGGCTATTAGATTAGGTGTAATTAGTTTAAATTTCTGTAATTTGTTTATTATTTTCTGTAATTTAGTGGGGGGGGGGGGTTGTACTTTAGCTAATTTAATTTCATTTAGGTAATTGTATTTAATTTAGTTAATTTATTTAGGTTTTATTTTACAGATAAATTTGTATTTATTTTAGCTAGGTAGTTATTAAATAGTTAATAACTATTTAATAACTATTCTACCTAGTTAAAATAAAAACAAACTTGCCTGTAAAATAAAAATAAACCCTAAGCTAGATACAATGTAACTATTAGTTATATTGTAGCTAGTTTAGGGTTTATATTGTAGCAGATTAGGGGTTAATAATATAATGTATGTGTCAGCGATGTCGGGGGCGGCAGATTAGGGGTTAGTAAATGTAAGATTAGGGGTGTTTAGACTCGGGGTTCATGTTAAGGTGTTAGGTGTAAACATAAATTTTATTTCCCCATAGGAATCAATGGGGCAGCGTTAGTGAGTTATACGCTGCTTTGTTGCAGGTGTTAGACTTTTTTCAGCCGGCTCTCCCCGTTGATCCCTATGGGGAAATCGTGCACGAGCACATTACACAAGCTCACCACTGACTTAAGCAGCGCTGGTATTGGGGTGAGATTTGAGCTAAATTTTGCTCAACGCTCACTTTTTGTCTTTTAACGACTGGTTTCTGAAAACTCGTAATACCAGCGATGTATGTAAGTGAGCGGTGATAGAAAACTGCTCGTTAGCACCACATAGCACAATATAATTCAAAACCATCCACAATACTTAGCATATTTGCATGTGCCCAACAATATATCGAACAAGGATGTATCAGGGTATGTATGAACAGCAAGGGGAGATAGGTATTACCTCAGTGTGTTACACGTGGGAAATAGGACAATAGTAGAACTGTAATCTAGACCTTATGTGTATCTAGATATGCAAGATGAAAGCCTATCAAATAAAACATATCAATCCATATGAAAGCTCTAACCAGTAGCATGTGGCCACTGACAACCAGTATGTACGTATCGTCAAAATTAATGAAACCATGTGTGACTTTATCCAGTGAACTGCGTATTGTAGATCTATGATTCGCCATCCGCAGGTGGCATTGTCAATCGTCTTTCCGACATAATATTGACCACAGCAGCAACTGAGTAGATAAATCACATGACTCGTGGTGCACGTGATAAAGTACTTTATGGTATATTTTTGAGTTGTGTGAGGATGTCGAAAGGTTTTGCAAGGGATCATGCAAGGGAACCTGCTCCAACCACTGGCCCATTTCATCAATGCCCTACTACAACTGCTGGTTAAATGGATGGGCTTCTATATTAGGGATTCTGGGGACCTGATTACTATGTTGAAATCTGTGGAAGAGATCAATGACGATGACCTACTAGTGACAATGGGCGTAAGGAGTCTCTATACTGTCATTCCACACACTGACGGTCTTGGTGCAGTAGAGTCAGCATTAATCCACTTCCCCTATGTAGGTCCACCTATCACCTTCATTCTTAAACTCCTGGACAAGTGCCTAAAACTAAATTACTTCCACTTGGAGAAGATTTTTTACCAACAGCTCATGGGGACAGCCATGGGGTTAAATGTGGCCCCGTCCTATGCTAACCTTTTTATGGAACACTATGAGAAGGACACCATGGATGTATAAAACCATGAATACATTAAATGCTACAAAAGATACATTGATGATTTCTTCTTCATCTGGCAAGGACCTGAAGAATCATTAACAGATTGGGTTGAACAACTCAACAACCAAGAATCCCCGATTAAATTTGAACTCAAACACGATCGTGGATATATTGACTTTCTCAACCTAAGGATCTATAAGAAACAAGGGAAACTATATACAACTCTTTATACCAAGCCAACAGACATAAATTCACTACTAAAGACTTCTAGTTACCATCCACTGCATACCCACAAGGCTATCATAAAATCTCAAATGATTAGGGCTATGAGAAATCATACCGAAACATCAAACCAGGAACAACAGCTAGATATGATGGCCAACAAATTTCTCCAACGAAGCTACAGAATTAGCCGTATTAACAAGGTCATACAGTAGATCACATCACAACCCAGAGAGCTGGTGACGCGACCCTAAGATAAAAGTAAGACTAGGATGTTTATTACTACCACGTACAATAAAGGAAAGAAGGCACTGGCTGATAACATCAGAAACAGATGGGAGATCCTGGAGTCAGAAAAGACCCTACCTTTTGGACAGATGGACCCACCAATCATGGGTTATAAACGTGGAAGAAATCTGAGGCATAGACTGATGTTTACTGACCTGCAACACTGTTACCTAAAACAACAATGGTTTAAGATGAAGAAGGCTTGCTGCTTTAGATGTACAGGCTATACTACCTGCAACGGCATGATCCCTTGCAAAACCTTTCGACATCCTCACACAACTCATAATATACTATAAAGTACTTTATCACGTGCACCACGAGTCATGGGATTTGTCTACTCAGTTGCTGCTGTGGTCAATAATATGTCGGAAAGATGATTGACAATGCCCACCTGCGGATGGCGAATCATAGATCTACAATATGCAGTGCACTGGATAAAGGAGTCTCCGACCAACCAGTAGCGAGACATTTCCTGCACGCAAAGCACAAGGTATCTGACCTACATTTTATCCTGATTGATCATGTCCCCCCCTTAAATGGGGAGGGGATCAGGATAGAACACTTCTCCAACTTGAATCCCAATGGATATACCGACTGGGTACCCTACACCCGCAGGGACTTAAAGGGCCATTATACACTCATTTTTTCTTTGCATAAATGTTTTGTAGATGATCTATTTATATAGCCCATAAAGCCTTTTTAAAAATAAATGTATAGTTTTGCTTATTTTTCAATAACATTGCTCTGATTTTCAGACTCCTAACCAAGCCCCAGAGTTTTATGTGAATACTGTCAGCTACCTTCTCCAGCTTGCTCCTGTTTGTGTAAAGGGTCTTTTCATATGCAAAAGAAGGGGGAAGGGGGGAGTGTCTTATTTGCCACTTGCAGTGGACTTTCCAGCTACCTTTTCAACAGAGCCAAAGCGACAGCTTCTAAGTAAGTTTTTAAACAGTTTTATACTGGATTTTTTTATTAGTATCTGTGCATCTTATTCTTTATAGTAGTGTCTATTACATGCAGTTATATGAAAAGGAGTGTATACTGTCCCTTTAACATGTCTAATGATTGGCATTGTTTCCTTTCAACACTGGATGATGGGTGAGTCACCTTGAAGCTATATTATGATCTGGGATCTCGGACCAGCATGAGTTACATGCCATAGTGGGACTCATACTAGGTCTGAGCCAGTTTAAAACATAAAGCACATATAGCATGTTCTGGGTCCAACCCAATACGATGGTGTCCAATGAGATCCCTGACATAACAAATATGACTATTTAGTAGGGTACCACACAGGAGAGGATAAATCTGAACCGCTGACCTTGGTGCAGTGTGCAAATCTTCTATCTCCTACACTTCAGATGGACCATTTAAATTGACTCTGATACCTACTAATAGGTTGCCTGATATGACACTCTAATCTCAGACCTTGATTGCCACTTGTTAACAGTGGACCAATGAATGATATTACAACTCTTTGAGGTCTGACTGTAAGAGACATCTATACTCTGACACAGGGTCTGGGCATTTACCATTTATCGTGATTGTTGCTTGTCAAAGGATAGACCAATGATTTCATTGATGAGGTCTAATCTCACCCCTTATCCTGGGTTGACACATGGATTATGAACTCATAACTATGTATGATATTAACACCTGACTGTGGAATATTTATGACATAGACTTGTTGTTTCCTGAATGGGGAGATTTTGGCTGTAGCTCTGGTTTTAGCTTCATGTACATACTTGATAATAATCATCACATTCTAAATTATGTATCCAGTCACACATGGTTTCATTAATTGGGACGATACATACATACTGGTTGTCAGTGGCCACATGCTACTGGTTAGAGCTTTCATATGGATTAATATGTTTTATTTGATAGACTGTCATCTTGCATATCTAGATACACATAAGGTCTAGATTACAGTCGTACCATTGTCATATTTCCCACGTGTAACAAACTGAGGTAATACCTATCTCCCCTAGCTGTTCATACATACCCTGATACATCCTTGTTCAATATATTGTTGGGCACATGCAAATATTCTAAGTATTGTGGATGGTTTTGAATTATATTGTGCAGTTTTCCAGATATTACTATTAGCAGCGATCAGCTGGTTTTGATTTACACATATGCAATTGTCCTAGCTGTGATATGTGAACACTGTAGTTGATGTAACAGAGTAGGCTCAGATTGGGCGAACGTAGTCTGATGCATAACATTCCTTAGCGCTCTGTGTCTGAACACACGTCAGAGCTTTATGCTAATTAGCCATTTGCATTGATCCTGGGCCAAGCAGACGTCGGAACTTTAACATCCACGCCTGTTCCGTTAGTATGCTGCAGGAGGTTGCTAAGCAGCATACGGGGTAACACTGCTGAATTGCGCCTTAAACAGGTATGCAGTGATGTAAACTCAACAGCTTTTTTAAACATTTATGATGTGATATATTTATTATTTCCCAGCTTATTGCATACGGGGCCATTCCGATAATGCGCTATACTTTGACAGGCTGCACACATTACGTTACTGATATATTTCTACCCCTTATGTTTATTCCACTCACTGACAAGTGCACAGCGGTCATTTTTAACTTACATCTACGTATATTTACCTATATCCACCTGATATTTACTGTAACTGTGAACCAATTGTGAGACCAATGGTTTAACATAGATATATTGTAAAAATAAGAATGAACTAATATGGATTTGATTATTGCTCTGGTATAAAATACAATTGAATGATATATGTACACACTTAGTTTTGTTACACTGATTTTATTGTTATATTTGTGATGGAAATACACATTCACCTAGATTTAGAGTTTGGTGTTAGCCGTCAAAAGCAGCGTTAAGGGGTCCTAACGCTGCTTTTTACCGCCCGCTGGTATTTAGAGTCAGCCAGGAAAGGGTCTAACGCTCACTTCCTCACCGCGACTCCAGGCTACCGCAGATCCCCTTACGCAAATTGCGTATACTATCTTTTCAATGGGATCTGCCTAATGCCGGTATTTGAAGTCTTGGGAGAAGTGAGCGGTAGAGCCAAGACTCCTACCGACAAAAAAAGTCAGTAGTTAAGAGCTATATGGGCTAACGCGTGAATATAAAGCTCTTAACTGCTGTGCTACAAAGTACACTAACAAAGTACCGCCACTATAATAAAAATTTTTAACTCCTAATCTGCCGACCGGACACCGCCGCCACCTACATTATACCTATAAACCCCTAATCTGCTGCCCCTAACATCGCCGACCCCTATATTATATTTATTGACCCCTAATCTGCCCCCCCCCAACGTTGCCGCAACCTAAATGCACTTATTAACCCCTAATCTGCCGACCGGACCTCGCCGCCACTATATTAAATGTATTAACCCCTTAACCGCCGCACTCCCACCTCGCAAACACTATAATAAATTTTATTAACCCCTAATCTGCCCTCCCTAACATCGTCGCCACCTACCTACAATTATTAACCCCTAATCTCCCGCCTGCACCGTCTCCGCTACTATAATAAAATTATTAATCCCTAAACCTAACTCTAACCCTAACACCCCCCTAACATAAATATAATTTAAATGAAACGAAATAATATTCCTAAAATTAACTAAATTAATCCTATTTAAAACTAAATACTTACCTATAAAATAAACCCTAATATAGCTACAATATAACTAATAATTACATTGTAGCTATTTTAGGATTTATATTTATTTTACAGGCAACTTTGTATTTATTTTAACTAGGTACAATAGCTATTATAGTTAATAACTATTTAATAGCTACCTAGTTAAAATAAGTACAAAATTACCTGTAAAATAAATCCTAACCTAAGTTACAAATAAACCTAACACTACACTATCATTGAACTAATTAAATAAATTACCTACAATTAGCTAAACTAGAATACAATAAAATAAACTATTCTATAATACAAAACCCCCCACTAAATTACAAAAAATAAAAAAGAATTACAAGAAGTTTAAACTAATTACACCTAATCTAAGCCCCTAATAAAATAAAAAAGCCCCCCAAAATAAAAAAAATTCCCTACCCTATTCTAAATTACAAAAGTAATCAGCTCTATTACCAGCCCTTAAAAGGGCTTTTTGCGGGGCATTGCCCCAAAGTAATAAGCTATTTTACCTGTAAAAGAAAATACAATACCCCCCAACATTACAACCTACCACCCACACACCCCTATTCTAACCCACCCAAACCTCCCTTCAAAAAACCTATCACTAACCCCCTGAAGATCTCCCTACCTTGAGTCGTCTTCACTCAGCCGAGCCAAAGTCTTCATCCAATCCGGGCGATGTGGTCCTCCATCTGGGCGAAGTCTTGATCCAAGCGGCAAAGAAGAGGTCTTCCATCCAGGCGATGTCTTCTTCCAAGCGGCATCTTCTATCTTCTTTCTTCCGGATCCATCTTCATCCCGCCGATGCGGAACATCCTCCTTCCCCGACGGACTAACGACGAATGAAGGTTCCTTTAAGAGACGTCATCCAAGATGGCGTCCCTCAAATTCCGATTGGCTGATAGGATTCTATCAGCCAATCGGAATTAAGGTAGAAAAAATCGGATTGGCTGATGCAATCAGCCAATTAGATTGAAGTTCAATCCGATTGGCTGATCCAATCAGCCAATCGTATTGAGCTTGCATTCTATTGGCTGTTCTGATCAGCCAATAGAATGCAAGCTCAATACGATTGGCTGATTGGATCAGCCAATTGGATTGAACTTCAATCTGATTGGCTGATTGCATCAGCCAATCAGATGTTTTCTACCTTAATTCCGATTGGCTGATCCTATCAGCCAATCGGAATTCGAGGGACGCCATCTTGGATTACATCGCTTAAAGGAACCTTCATTCGTCGTTAGTCCATCGGGGAAGGAGGATGTTCCGCGTCGGCGGGATGAAAATGGATCCGGAAGAAAGAAGATAAAAGATGCAGCTTGAAAGAAGACATCGCCCGGATGGAAGACCTCTTCTTTGCCGCTTGGATCAAGACTTCGCTCGGATGGAGGACCTCTTCTCCTCTGCTTTGCCACTTGGATCAAGACTTCTACCGGATGGAGGACCACATCGCCCGGATTGGATGAAGACTTCGGCTCGGCTGAGTGAAGACGACTCAAGGTAGGGAGATCTTCAGGGGGTAATTGATAGGTTTTTTTTAAGGGGGGTTTGGGTGGGTTAGAGTAGGGGTGTGTGGGTGGTGGGTTGTAATGTTGGGGGGGATTGTATTTTTATTTTCAGGTAAAAGAGCTGATTACTTTGGGGCAATGCCCCGCAAAAAGCCCTTTTAAGGGCTGGTAAAAGAGCTGATTTTGGTAGTTTTGAATAGGGTAGGGAATTTTTTATTCTGGGGGGCTTTTTTATTTTATTAGGGGGCTTAGATTTGGTGTAATTAGTTTAAACTTCTTGTAATATTTTTTTATTTTTTGTAATTTAGTGTTGTTTTTTTTTATTATAGATTAGTTTATTTAATTGTATTTTAGTTTAGCTAATTGTAGGTAGTTTATTTAATTAGTTTAATAATAGTGTAGTGTTAGGTGTAATTGTAACTTAGGTTAGGATTTATTTTACAGGTAATTTTGTACTTATTTTAACTAGGTAGCTATTAAATAGTTATTAACTATTTAATAGCTATTGTACCTAGTTAAAATAAATACAAAGTTGCCTGCAAAATAAATATAAATCCTAAAATAGCTACAATGTAATTATTAGTTATATGGTAGCTATATTAGGGTTTATTGGATAGGTAAGTATTTAGTTTTAAATAGGATTAATTTAGTTAATTTTAGGAATATTATTTTGTTTCATTTAAATTATATTTAACTTAGGGGGGTTAGGGTTAGGGTTAGAGTTAGGTTTAGGGGTTAATTACTTTATTATAGTAGCGGCGACGGTGCGGGCGGAAGATTAAGGGTTAATAATTGTAGGTAGGTGGAGGCGATGTTAGGGAGGGAAGATTAGGGGTTAATACTATTTATTCTAGTGTTTGCGAGGCGGGAGTGCGGCGGTTTAGGGGTTAATACATTTATTATAGTGGCAGCGAGGTCTGGTCGGCAGATTAGGGGTTAATAAGTGTAGGTAAGGTAGCAGCGACTTTGGGGGGGCAGATTTGGGGCTAATAAATATAATATAGGGGTCGGCGGTGTTAGGGGCAGCAGATTAGGGGTTCATAGGGATAATGTAGGTTGCGGCGGTGTCCCAAGCGGCAGATTAGGGGTTAATAATATAATGCAGGTGTCAGCGATAGCGGGGGCGGCAGATTAGGGGTTAATAAGTGTAAGATTAGGGGTGCTTAGACTCGGGGTTTATGTTAGGGTGTTAGGTGCAGACTTAGAGAGTGTTTCCCTATAGGAAACAATGGGGCTGCGTTAGGAGCTGAACGCTGCTGTTTTGCAGGTGTTAGGTTTTTTTTCAGCCCAATCTGACCCATTGTTTCCTATGGGGATATCGTGCACGAGCACGTTCTGCCAGCTTACCGCTACCGTAAGCAACGCTGGTATTGAGGGTTGAAGTGGAGCTAAATAAGGCTCAACGCACCCTTTTTGGAGCCTAACGCAGCCCCTCAGACAACTCTAAATACCAGCGTTGTTTGAAGGGTGCGCTGGGAAAAAAAGCAGCGTTAGCTACGCGTGTCTTTACCGACAAAACTCTAAATCTACCGGATTGTATTTTAAATGTTCCTTTTTTTTTGTATGCTTGTAACCAGGCAACTATGGTGTTGCCATGGATACATAGTTTTGCCACAATTTCTTGTAATTGTTTGATGGGTGGGGCTTAGTACATTTAAGTTGCACTTTTTTCACTTGCACTATGTTTGGTCTGGGGAATGGGTCTGCGAACCCTGAAACGTTACCACAATAGCAATTTTGTATCCAAATCCAGTGAGTTCAGTCCTTGATTGAAGAAGATTACTTTTGAAACACTGACTTTGCACCCTGGTTGATGGCCCAGCTTAATTGTGAGTGAAGATACACATGGGATATATATATATATATATATATATATATATATATATATATATGTATATATAGACAAAAGTATAAGCATAGAGACAAGACATGGTATTGATCCCTGTAGTCCCACTCCACAAAAGCCAGCACACGAGATTTAAGCAACACACCTTCCTTTAATACAAAGCATAACGTTTCAGCTCCCACTGGAGCCTTGATCACATGCAGTAATTCATCAAAATAGATCAGGCATATTACAACATACACAAGAAAAACCCTTAAATACCCCCACCCACCAATCAGAGAACCACATTAAAAACCGCCATGTACAAAGCTAATTGATCCAGCTGTGTATCAAGCGTGTCAAAGCTGGACCGCAAGCCAAAATCGGTGTCCGTGGTAACCTGCTAGTGTGTATAATGCTACTGCGCATGCGCGCTTAACGAAACAACGCGCGCGTACGCAGTGACGACATAGCGTCAGAACTGGTTGTCATGGTAACCCCAAACAACATATGCAAAAACAGCGGAACAACACGCTACTAAAGAAAAATAATATATACACGTCAACGCATTAATGTATGGGCACCAGGGCAACACAGCGCATTACACACCTCAGTAAGCTAAAGATCTAATATTGATCGATGCCATAAAATATGTTAATAGACATGTGCCTAATAAATGACAAGAACAGATCAGAATAACTATAGGTTACCCACAAAAAGGTGTGAATTGCACCTGATTGGACAGTGAAATTAACTATTTATATCTATTTTAAAACATGTTGTTTTACTAATTGCTAGCCACTCATATGGTTATGAGTATCAGATCTGTTACTTAAATGGGCTAAATCATGCCACTAGTATATTCCAATTAGGAAATAAAAGTAATTTAGATCATTTATATATTTATCAAAAGCACATAGTGACTAACAAGAGAAAAACTAAAATATATATACAAAATTATGCAGCGTGTATCTAGGGTATGGTAGGAACATCCATAATGAGATGAGAAGAGACCCACAGTCATTTATAGAAGCAACTATAGTCAATGGACATATTTAAACCACGAGGTGCTATAGTGTCAAGTTGGTAGATCTACCATGATTCCATTTTTAGTAGAGCCTTTGCTCGATCTCCCCCACGTCTATTTTTCGGTACGTGGTCAATTAGAATGGTCCTCAATGAGGAGATAGAATGTCCAGCTTGTGCACAGTGGCATGCCACCGGTTGGTTAGAGGTGCCTTTTCCAAAGCCAATCGAATGGCTGTCTTATGGTCGGCCAACCTCTCTCTAAATGATGTAATTGTTTTGCCCACATAGTACAGCGAACATGGGCAAATGATCACATAGATAACATGATCCGAAGTGCAAGTGAGCCGATGACGTATCTGGAAGGTTTGATTCGTGTGTGGATGATGAAACTTATTTCCAATGATCATTCCATTACAAGTGATGCAATTTCCACATCTGTAACATCCCTTCTTCTTAGGAGGTAACCAAGTTTGACTTTGGTAACTAGTAATGGGATCAGTCTTCATCAATATATCACGAAGATTGCGCGCCCTCTTATACACCAATCTTCAATTACTAAAAGCATTAGGTCATATGAGCA
This sequence comes from Bombina bombina, assembly GCF_027579735.1. Classification (NCBI taxonomy): domain Eukaryota; kingdom Metazoa; phylum Chordata; class Amphibia; order Anura; family Bombinatoridae; genus Bombina; species Bombina bombina. The sequence goes on along the minus strand of NC_069500.1, from coordinate 1,157,610,337 downwards.
TTTATTTAGGATTCCGCACCAGACCCCACTTAATATTTATCATAAATTATTACATCTAGAAAAGAAAGAGGTTGATTACTACCTTCATGCAGTATATCTTTCAAAATACCATAAAGAAAAGTTTATACCAAGAGGTTTCAGAGTTAAAAATATTCCAACCTTAGGTAGGATTAATATGGATTTCTGCAGGCGCTGGTGCGGAATCCTAAATAAATGCTCACATGACCTAATGCTTTTAGTAATTGAAGAAGTATCTAGATTAAAAGTGATAGTGAGAAATGACATTACACTCATTAAAGACAAACTCCTACATATATTAAGTAATGACTCTGAGACTGACTGGTTGAATAAATTGGCAACACAGGTTTCAAAATATAAACAAGAATTACTGACATTTAAAAATAAAAAATATAACACGGTCGAGAATGACTACAGAGACAGAAAGGTTTATAGATGGTTGTATGGGAAAAATGAGATTACTTACAACAAAAAGGGCAGGTTTTCTAAGAACAAACGTGTTAATTTTGACACTATTGATAGCATGGGGGTGATTCCTCAGGTAGTGAAATTACTAGCACTTCACAAAAAACAGATAGTGGCAGTGGAGTATCCACAAGATCTTCACAGAGGCCCCCTTTACCCATAGCCACAGATCCAGACACTATAGGAGGGGGGGGAGGAAACACCAAAAAAGTTGTAAATCGAAAAAAGAAACAATAGTGTACAATTTGAGTTCACGTAATTTGTCTGATGTTGAGCTTTCACTTCTTAATTGTTTATCATTTATCCCTACTCCAAAAACTGATTTACTTGATATCCGTGTTGATTTACACCGTTTTCAACGGCAACTAAAACTCAAAGAGTTTTTTAAAAATAGTGTTGAGTATGAACCTAAACCATTTAAAGTTAGGAGTTCTTTTGAACCTCCTATTACTTACCCCACGATTAAAACATTCACACGTATGGTCAACACGGATATCAGTGCGAGTCAATCTCATTTGAACAATACATATGATAATCTCACCACAATGGAAAGAAGTGCTTTAAAAACTCTAACTGATGACAACACCATTGTGATTAGACAAGCCGACAAGGGCGGTGCTATTGTGGTGTTAGATTATCATATGTATAGATGTGAAGCACTCAGACAATTAGAAGATGGTATAACCTACCGCAAGTTGACATTTAATCCTACTACCAAATTTAAAGAACAGGTTGACAAACTCTTGTGTATGTCTTTGGATGCAGGGTTTATTGATGAGGACACCTTTGGTTACCTAACGGTTGAGAACCCTATTAGTCCTATTTTGTATTTATTGCCCAAAATACACAAGAGTATGGTTAACCCACCAGGTCGTCCAATAGTATCAGCGAGGGGCTCGCTTCTCCAGCCTCTCGCTGAATACATTGATCACTTCCTGCAACCTGTTGTCCAATCGACTGATTCTTACCTGAGGGATTCTTCTGAACTCATACATCTTCTATCCCAGATGAATGACATACAGGTGGGTGACATTTTAGTCACATTGGATGTTGTTAATTTATATACCATCATCCCACATGCACATGGGATGGAGATGGTCAGGAGAATCCTATCGGGTAATTCTTACTACTGTGGCCCACCAGTGGAGTTCTTGTTGGAACTTTTGGAGCTCTGCTTAGCCAAAAACTACTTCCGATTTGAGAACACATTTTATTTGCAAGTACTTGGAACAGCTATGGGGTCTAATATGGGCCCATCCTATGCAAATATATATATGTCGATGTATGAACGTGAGCATATCTTTTTTGCTGAGCGGGGCTCTATCAGTTCTTCAAGCGCTACATCGATGATGTTTTCATGATATGGAGGGGTGACAAAGAGTCTTTAACCTCTTGGTTTAACAATCTTAATAGTCTTGATTTTACTGTACGGTTCAAGATGGACTGTAATGACAATTGTATCAATTTTTTGGACCTTGAGATCTATAAGAAGGATACACCATCTGGCATTAGACTCTTTACAACACTATATAATAAACCTACAGACAAAAACTCGACTCTACATTATAATAGTTTTCATCCATCCTTTCAAAAAAAGGGGGTAAGCTCATCTCAACTCCTGCGTGTCGTACGCAATAACACCGAGGAGACCCACAAGAAGGCTCAACTAGAAGCAATGGCACAGAAATTTATTGACAGAGGCTATCCTGAATCGCTGATTAAAGAACAAGGTGACAAAGCATTAGCACTCAGCCAACAATCATTGCTAACAAAACCACTCAAGCCGGTCGAACAACGGATGAATTTCATTACTACGTACACCCCAGCTTCACGCAAAGTACAAGACATAATTAAGCAACACTGGCCGATTGTGTCAACTGACACCACATTACCATTTGGAGTAACACCGCCGCCAAGATTGGTGTATAAGAGGGCGCGCAATCTTCGTGATATATTGATGAAGACTGATCCCATTACTAGTTACCAAAGTCAAACTTGGTTACCTCCTAAGAAGAAGGGATGTTACAGATGTGGAAATTGCATCACTTGTAATGGAATGATCATTGGAAATAAGTTTCATCATCCACACACGAATCAAACCTTCCAGATACGTCATCGGCTCACTTGCACTTCGGATCATGTTATCTATGTGATCATTTGCCCATGTTCGCTGTACTATGTGGGCAAAACAATTACATCATTTAGAGAGAGGTTGGCCAACCATAAGACACCCATTCGATTGGCTTTGGAAAAAGGCACCTCTGACCAACCGGTGGCACGCCACTGTGCACAAGCTGGACATTCTATCTCCTCATTGAGGACCATTCTAATTGACCACGTACCGAAAAATAGACGTGGGGGAGATCGAGCAAAGGCTCTACTAAAAATGGAATCACGGTGGATCTACCGACTTGACACTATAGCACCTTGTGGTTTAAATATGTCCATTGACTATAGTTGCTTCTATAAATGACTGTGGGTCTCTTCTCATCTCATTATGGATGTTCCTACCATACCCTAGATACACGCTGCATAATTTTGTATATATATTTTAGTTTTTCTCTTGTTAGTCACTATGTGCTTTTGATAAATATATAAATGATCTAAATTACTTTTATTTCCTAATTGGAATATACTAGTGGCATGATTTAGCCCATTTAAGTAACAGATCTGATACTCATAACCATATGAGTGGCTAGCAATTAGTAAAACAACATGTTTTAAAATAGATATAAATAGTTAATTTCACTGTCCAATCAGGTGCAATTCACACCTTTTTGTGGGTAACCTATAGTTATTCTGATCTGTTCTTGTCATTTATTAGGCACATGTCTATTAACATATTTTTATGGCATCGATCAATATTAGATCTTTAGCTTACTGAGGTGTGTAATGCGCTGTGTTGCCCTGGTGCCCATACATTAATGCGTTGACATGTATATATTATTTTTCTTTAGTAGCGTGTTGTTCCGCTGTTTTCGCATATGTTGTTTGGGGTTACCATGACAACCAGTTCTGACGCTATGTCGTCACTGCGTACGCGCACGTTATTTCGTTAAGCGCGCATGCGCAGTAGCATTATACACACTAGCAGGTTACCACGGACATGCATTTTGGCTTGCGGTCCAGCTTTGACACGCTTGATACACAGCTGGATCAATTAGCTTTGTACATGGCAGTTTTTTATGTGGTTCTCTGATTGGTGGGTGGGGGTATTTAAGGGTTTTTCTTGTGTATGTTGTAATATGCCTGATCTATTTTGATGAATTACTGCATGTGATCAAGGCTCCAGTGGGAGCTGAAATGTTATGCTTTGTATTAAAGGAAGGTGTGTTGCTTAAATCTCGTGTGCTGGCTTTTGTGGCGTGGGACTACAGGGATCAATACCAGGTCTTGTCTCTATGCTTATACTTTTGTCTACATTTATCTTGGCCGTGCATTCGAGTGGTTGTTACATTGGTGAGTGGTGATCTTTTTTGTAAATATATATATATATATGTATTTATGTGTTTATATGTGTATATGTCTGTAAATACATAAATACACATATAAATACTATTGTACACACATATAAACATATATATATATATATCTATATATATATATATATATATATATATATATATATATATATATATACACATGCACATATATATATGTTTATGAATTTATCTCTACCTTAAAGTCCTTTGCCTGCCTTTTTTCAGTATGTAGGACGTACCACAAGAACTTTAAGCTCCTGACTAGGCGAACATGTATATAATATAAAAGAGGTTCTGAGAAACACCCCCCCTCTCTCCAGTTCAGTTAAATAACAGGATCAAAGCATCTGAAATAAGGTACCCTTTGATATAACTGTCTATATATATTTAGGTAAACCAACAGGTTTCAGCTAGTGTCTAACGGTACCCCAGAGATCCTGTATATATTATACCCCAAATTTCCCCAAATTAGAAAATAAGTCAAATAATAACAGTTAAGGCCAACAATTAGAACGAGTGATTAGAACATGAGAGGAGGCCGTGTGAACCCCTGACGCGCATTTTGCCGCTAGTTTGTCAAAGGCACCGACTGCCCCGTTACACAGTCTATTTAAAAGACTACTAGCCAATCAGGTAACTCATACCCGTGATGTCACAAATATGAAACCACCAATCAAAGCACGTCTATGTATAACTGCCTTGCTTATGCGATTTATGCCAGAGGGTGTGTGTGTCTGTAGGCCAATTCTGTTCCACATATGATGTAATTCTTGAACATACCCTATAAATCAGTATGATTATTTACAATTGAGTCGTTAGTGGGTATTGCCTGTAATCAATGTTTGTTTTTCGTACACTAGTAGAGGAAACATAAATACACCACAGATGAAGAGTTAGTGAACATCTGATTTATACAAAGCAGATATATATGGGTACCCATTCAAGTGGTTATTTCTAGATTAGATTAGATTAGATTGACAAAGTGTAGAATCGGCTTTATTTGTCCTAACATCACCATAAATAATTACAGGTACTAGTGCCCAATTACCCATATTTGTTATTTATATGCCTTAGAAATATAACCCATACCTATGGTTCTCACATCCATAGACTTCATTATATGCACGCAGCTAAAAAATCTCCTTGGGTCACAATAACATCTAAGGATCTTATCTGACAATAAGGGCGTAAAGTCAGAGTGAAGGGCTTAGACAACCATTATCAGTGCTTAAATAAAAAGATCTATTAGTCCATCATTATCATTCATATACAAGTAGATCTGTGAGTCATAGGCAATATTATTTACTTGCATAGGGGGTAGAGAATCAAGGTAAAGGATTGAGGCAGCTATTATCTTTACAAAAAAGATGTATACCATGCGTTATAGAAATGCACTATATGAGATCTGTTCATTCATCCCTAAGGGTGACATGCTTTGTAGCCAAAATATCCATTTTGTCTCTGCCCTTAAAAGTGTCGTTTCAATATTACCTTCTCTAATGCCCAATTTGATCTTCTGTAAAATCCAGCATCTTGCCATCTTGCTTACATTTCTTTTTTGGTGCTAGTAATTCTGTTCTTGGGGTATGTAGTGCTCTATGATAGGCTTTCTTTAAAACACTATTTGGATAGCCTCTTTCTTTAAGCCTTTTTTTCATATCCTTAGCCTGTGTTTTAAAGGTCTGTACGTCCGAACAGTTCCGGTGTATTCACAAAAATTCCCCAAAAGGGAATTATTTTTTAGTTGAAGGATGATGAGCACTGTTATAATTTAAGATTGAGTTTGTTGGGGCTTTTCTCTTGCTAGAAGATTACCAGTTTGTCACCAGGGTTATTTCCTGAGTAAGACATATATTGTGTTCTTAATTTTTAATGTATAAATTCATAACTGTAGTAGAAGACTCAATAGTTCTTTTATTCTTTAACCTTAAATATAATGAAGAGTACGATCTAGGCTCATATTACATACACTTTTTACAATATTATGAGACTCATTGCAGTCTGTACAAGCCTTTTGGCTTGGTGGTATTTTTTTATTTTTTTTTAACCTCGGAATATGGGGACAGGAGTTCCGATCCCCGGTTCCTGAAATTTTTTGATATATATATATATATATATATATATATATATATATGTGTGTCTATTTTCATTTTTTATACTAACTTGGTTGTATTCTATAAATAGAAGATATTGAGGAATAAATGGATGATTGTTTTGAATTATTAACTGTTTTTATCGATTGAAAGCGCTGTTTATAGGTGGAGAAGTAGTTACCATTTATAGTATTCAACCAGTTAGTTTGAACTGAGCTTCCACCAATAAACCCGGACTAGAGACTATATAAAAAAAACAATTGGAACTACAAAAGTCTCCTTGAAAAAGCTGAAATTGCTCATCAAAATGTACGTCGGAGTGGAGAGTTAAATACAGACCTGTCACAAGGAGGGGTGAATACTTTAAACGTCGACGGCTGCAAACTCACTATGTTTTATGTGGTCCCTTTTGTATAGGACTAATATACATAAAGTGTGTGTTTTTATTGCCAATGCTGTAAACCCTTAGTGGCACATGTCTGGTTTTGCTTTTACATAAATTGTATGCTGTGAGCAGGGAGATGTTATTACATTGAGCACTTATACTAGAGCTAGTTTAAGCTCTTTGACACGTGAGAAGGTTTGACTCTGGAGTGGGATTTGTGCACATACTTGTATACTGATTTATGCTATGGCTATCTTTTCTTTTCTTTGAGGACTGCTGTGGACCTTTGTAAATAAAGACTGCCTTACTTTTTAATCAAAGGACTGTTGGTAATTGGTATCTGATTTATGGTCAATATTGGATTACTTCAATTGTATTTATTAACACATTTTATTTTAAATATATATTACCATATATTTATGAGAAGAGAAAGGACCAGCGAGTCTCCAGGTGTGTAATCAAAAACAACTTTTATTCGAAATGGAGGTAAAATAACACAGTAGTTAAAAGTCCAAGCCTGGAAATAGCGTCTTACGTGTTTCGGCAAATGTCTGCCTTAATCATAGACGTGCTATAGGGATGTTAGAACCAGTCTTATATACACCAATTTACTTAATTAGAACCTGCTGTCCCACTTGATTAGATAATTGATTGCTATGTAAATTATCAACTACTACATATGTCTATGGTATATGTAAAGTCAGGCTCATAGAATGAAAATCTGTCTAAGAAGTATTCATTAGTACATAACCTAACGGTAGCTGGATAGTAAGAACTATAATATAATAATAATAATAAGCTATAATCAACAACCCTCTTACCAGCTAGCTAAACATATGAATTATGTATTAATAGGCTAGCGATGGGGTAGTAAATCACTTAGATTAATATTAAAGAAAGTACAATACACTGAATTATGGCAATAGTAGAAAGGGGATAAGAGGAAATGACTATAAATGTCCAAAACTAGTGTAATACAGCATGTACTACCTAAGGGAGGTTGCCTTTATGGGGGGTCGTCAATGTATCTTTTATACATGACAATGCTCTCTTTGTGGGGGTTTCTATCTCCAAAGACGTAGGTAGGTACCATATATTTATGTAAGGTATGTGCTGCTTAACAGTAGAATAAAAGAGAGAGTGGTGTACAAAACGTACACCCAAACCCAAAAGGGGGCGCTTCCTACTAACTGTGTACAGTTAACCAATGAAAGTATTAAAAAGAAAAAACCCTAAACCAACTGAACATAAAAGTCTAAATGATCCAAAATGAGGCAGCTCTCTGTCAAAGGATGGTCAAATCCTGGTATGTCGTGATCTGCAGAAAAAGAACAGAGGCACCACCATGGCCTAGTACCACCAAAACAGATATAAATAGATGCAGGATAACAAATATACTCACAAACATAAAGCACCCAACGGTGCTAATGGGGCAGGCTGGAACTTTACAGTAGTCCAGCTCACTGTATGTGACCAACAATGATGTCCAGTCAGATGACCTTGAGGGAATACACCTATTGACTGTATGGACACAATGAGCAAACAACCATAGCCCAGTAACGAATGGACAAGTGCAAAAAGATAAAGATTGATTGCACTTACAGGAAAGGAAGCACCTCCAGGTGCAGTAAAAATGGACTGGGGCTTCACAGCCGCCCAGCTGACTGGTATCACCAACGAAACAGCAGACAGCAGACAGCAGCATAAAAAGTTCCAATGTACCCAGCAATGGTGTTTCAGTATAATACACCACAATAGCAAGTGTGTAGTTAAAAAATATTCGTTATTAAAAAGCCCCTCCAAGGGGCTGTTTCCTCAGGCTATTATACCTGCTGCCTAACATCTGTGATACATTCTACGAAACTGGCTGTTAAGTGTTTTGGACATTGTACGAACAACCTATATAAAGTACTGTATACATAGTTAGCAAAGTACAGGGCTATTTGTAATATATAATCTGTATTTACCACAATTGGAGCTTACAAGGGAAATGCTGATGAGTCTGTAGGCTGTTGCTGGTACAAGATACAACTGTATTTGCAACAAATACTTTTATTTTTTACAGTTGGGTACAGTAGGTACTGTACACAAGCCTAACTTAGGCTACTTTGTAAAATTATGTTTAATTTTAAATTTTACACATTTCAAACTTTATAAACTTTTTAAACTTACTAAGAGAAGCAAGATCATCAACATCACTGTTCTCAGCTTCCTCATAGTGTTCCACTGTAATAATTTCAGGATCTACAATTTCCACTGATGAACTGTCACAAATATCTTGTCCTGTAATAGCTGAAGGACCTGGCTGAGGCTCATCTTGGGTAGGTGTTATATCATGCTCTGTAATTACTGAAGTAAATGACTGTGGCTTTTCTTTTGGAGGTGCTGGCTTCTTCAGAAATATGTCAAGTGTTGTCTGCCTAGTTTGCTTTTTCTTCTCTTCATATATTTCTTTATATGCAGCAAACACTGAATGAGCATTTCTCTATATCAATGAAAACCGTTCAGTGCTTGGGTCCATCTCTTCAGCAATCTTCACCAATCAGTTAAGGTCTGCAAATGATTTTGCTAACCCATTAATGGTGAACCTCTTCTGCACCTGTTCTTCTCCTTCTGCAGTTTCCTTTCCCCTTGCCTCTATTCTCTATTCTCTTGTTCTATCTCCAGCAACTCTCATTACTCAGCTCCTCAGGAACCACCTCTAGGAATTCTTCAATATTCTCATCATCTATCTCAAGGTTCAGGCTATTTGCCATTTCAGCAACATTTCTAATAATCTTTGAAACCTCTTTATCCGTTTCAAAACCTTTCACATCATATACATACTGCTTTAGTATTTTTATCCATATTCCTTTCATGCATTGTGTGGCCACATCACCCCAGGCTCAAACAAGGTTCTTTATGCAGTGGTACATGTTGTATTTCTTCCAGAACTGTATCAGTGTCTTGTCAGTGTCATCAGTTGAAGCAATAGCCTGAGCAAAGGTCCTCCTCAGGTAGCAGGCCTTGAAAGCTGAAATGACCCCCTGATCCATTGGCTGGATTTAAGAGGTGGTGTTTGGTGGTAGAAACACCACTTTGATGTTGCTATGAAGGTCAACAATGAAAGGGGGATATCCTAGAGCATTGTCTATAATCATTAAAATATTGAAAGGTATGCCTTCTTCCTGGTAGTACTTCTCCATTTCCCTGACATAGCAATCAAGGGCATCCTGGAAAAGCACATGTGTTATCCAGGAGTTTCTATTGAACCTGTAAAAAAAGGTTCTGTGTTCTTTATAATGTTCTTGAAAGTCCTGGGGTTTTCACTGTGCCAAATGACAAAAGGCTTTATTTTGTAGCCAGCAACATTGCCTCCTAACAACACAGTTACTTTGTCTTTAAAAGCTTTAAAGCCTGGCATTGACTTGGCCTCCTTATAGATGATGGTCCTTTTAAGCATTCATTTCCAGAAAAATGTGGTTTCATCCACATTATAAATGTGCTGGAGCAAATAATATCAATCTACAATTAACTTATAAAGGGTCCCAACAAACTTTTCTGCTGCCATGCTTTCAGCAATTGCAGACTTACCACTCACTTTCACATTATGCAATGAAAAATGTTTTTTGAAGCACTTGAACCACCCAGAACTAGCATTAAATGCAACACTGAAGTCTGGTCCTGCTTTTTCTTTAAGCATTTGGAATAAACTTAGTGCTTAAGCAGTTATGTTCAGTGTCCTCAGACGGATTTGCTTCTGAGCTTGATCCTCAATCCATGTCATTAGCAATTTTTCCATAGCAGATATTGGTCCCTCCCTCATTTTTGTAAGCCTTGTAGCTTTCAGTGGAGCTGATCCTTTAACAACTTGTATCCTTATTCTTAAGGATCGTTGTCTCTGTGGAGTTTGACATGCCAAAATCATGAGCTATAGCATTCAATGCGCTTCATATGTATATATATATATATATATATAAATATCTTACCCAGAGTTCTCTGATGCATTGGTAACAATGTATACAGACTACTTCTATGGGAAGGCGAAATTTTTTGATTGACTATACAATCATTTATATAGTTTTTACTTTTATTTAATGGAGGATTTTAATCTCACTGTTTTATCTGCTACATATCTTAAATGAATATTGTTCTTTGCCAGGAAATAAACCTCACTAAGGAGTAAAATAAACTTATCTTCTGCTGACGAACATTAATAAATTCAAAACAGTTGTCCGGAAGTGGTTTCTGTTTTGCTGCACTTACCCCATAAGTGGACTCTGTAGTCAGACATAGGGGCTGAATTATCAAGCTCCTGAAGGCTTGCCGGAAACAGAAGTTATGAAGCAGCGGTCTAAAGACCACTGCTCCATAACTTGTCCGCCTGCTCTGAGGCCGCGGACAGAAATCCACCCGATCAAATCAACTACATTGTATCATGTCTGCTCGCACATTAATAAATAGGTTCCATAGTATGGAAGGAAAAACTGTGGATTATTGTATATCTAATTTGCATATTGTGTGCATTGGTAACAATGTATACAGACAAATTCTATGGGAAGGCAAGCAGGGATACTTGCCTAGAAGTGCTGATTGGCTATACAATTATGGCTCTTACTTTTATGTAATGGAGGATTTTAATATCACAGTTTTATCTCCTCCATACTTAAAGGGACATTAAACACTAAGGGCTAGATCACAAGTGGAGCACTAAATTATTTGCCTGTTTGGTGGGCACGCAATGATTAATCAGCCATTACAAGTGGCTATTGCTACTGCGAGCTTGTGGTAGCAATTAGCACTTATAAAATTAACCAGAGATCAGATCTCTATTTCATTTTTTAAATGTGCCGCAAATGCCCACAAAATACAGTCTAGTGTATTTTATTAAAAAAATAAAGATAGCAGCATTAATAAAATAACTGCACGAGGCAGTATTTTGTGGCTAAAGTTGGCGGGAGTGGGGAGTGCCTTTATATTGCGCTCTATGAGAACTGTGTGTTCCCAGTAAATATATATGCATATATACATTTATATATGTATGTGTTTATATGTATATATACACATATTAACACATAAATATATATGTATATAATCATATACATATATATTTAAATTTGCTGCCGTCGCTGCGTTACTTACCCCCTTTGTTGTGCTTAGGTTCTGATGCCGTCTCTGACGGCATCAGAAGGAGGCTCCCACAGGGGCTTATTGAAGCACGCTCTCATGAGCGTAATGTTTCCCAGCAATGCAAATGCGAGGTTGCGTTCGCATTGCTGACAACTTGTAATATCAGCACACATTATCGTACGCTGGTATTATGCAGTGGATCGCAAATATCTCTTTCATGAAAGTGACATTTAGCGTTCCACTTGTAATATTCCCCTAAATAAATCATTGATAGAATGATGTATTGAGAGCAAATATTAGCCTGAGAATAATATATACAGTACATGCATTTTTTAAAATGGCATTAGTTTGTTAAATATTGAAAAAATAAAGGTAATGTTCTAATGTTTATAAAGCAGTTGGCGCTGCCATATTGTAACATAGGTTTCTTTTCTGCACTTCCAGTTTTAGCAGGATTTGGAAACCCCACAATATTCAGAATTAAATTACAGGAAAATTAACAAAATAAATAGTGAAAGTATATTGCAAAGTTGCTTTACTACATACAATTAAACATTTTATTTTAATATTGTGAAGTGTTTAATATCCCTTTAAATGAATATCACATATAAACACATAAATCAGGTGTGAAGGGTGAAACATGCGTAATGCTAATGGCCACGCCTCTGTTTAACGAGCGTGGCATCTTGAAGCAAACGACTGACAAGGGGTACTAACTAAGGCTGAATAACTCCAACTTGTTACCAGTATATGATGTATAACTATACCTGAGAAGTAGAGGCTCAAGTTCCCATTTAAGATCCGATGAGCAGTGATTTCTTATGGCTCTGGGAGAATCAGCTTTTGTAGCAAAATTGGCATTAGAGTAACATTGTGGGACACTGGTGAGTGTTTTTGCAGGAGGAAGCTCTGGGAGGATCGAGACGTGAGTTCTGGTGAGCTATAACCAACACATAGTGCACAATTATATAACATTAGCTTAGTGCCAGTTTTCTAAAGCAAAGGGTTAGAGAGATATTTTACTACGAAAACAGAACGCTGCTCCTGGCTCTACTGAGCGGGTCTGTTTTTTTCTTCTAAGCGCATCGTGACACGCTGTCTAATCACAGCCGGCCCGATCGCGCTAATAAACTCAATATAGCTCGCTCCTGCTTCCAGGCCAGAGCAGGAGCGAGCTACATTGAGTTTAATAGTGCAATAGGGCGCGCTGTGATTAGACAGCGTGTCCGCAATGTGCTTAGGAGAAAAAAACAGACCCATTCAGTAGAGGTCTCAGGTTGAGATAATTCTTCTAGCGCTATTTTGCTTTCGCTCGAGTGCAAGTAATAACTTTCAACTTGTAATCAGTGATGTTTATTGAAGTAGAGATCTCTATTGAAAGTAAATGATGTGCTAAAGTGATGTCGGCCGAGCTAAGCCTTCTCTGGTAAATCTGTTTTACCATGAACTTGTAATACCAATTTTCTCATTAATTTTATTGCAGTCCGGGGATATTGATAGTGTACCCTGTGCTATCAATAGGGCTCCAGTAGTGCTCTCGGGCTCTGTGGGAACTACCAGATTTAACTTTTAGTTAGATTCCTAAATACTTGGACATTTTTAGTTATAGTTAATTTAGCTGTTTAGAAAAAAATAACTTTGAGGTATTTAATTTGGGTTTAAAGTGCAGTCTGTCAGCTTTAATGTTAGGGTACATCAAAATTGGATGAATGGTTTAGGAATTACAGCACTTTTTATATGTAGTCCCCTCCATTTCAAGGGATAAAAAGTACTGACTAGTGACTATTGGCTTAGAAGCTTTTGCATTGTCAGGTGTGTGTTGTTCCCTCATTATTTAATTAAGAATTGAGCAGTTAAAAGCTCTGGAATTTACTCTGAATGTGTATTTTGCCTCTGGAAGCCATTGCCGTGAACTCTCAACTGAAGGTCCAAAGTGCTTTCAATGCAAGTAAAGCAGGCAATCATTATGCTGAAAGAAACTACTATACACTATAGACAGCCTCTTATCACATGCTTTTTTATTTGCTTTTCACAACAGGAGAGTGCTAGTTTATGTTGGGCATATAGATAACATTGTGCTCAAGCCCGGGGAGTTATTTAAGAGTCAGCACAACACAGCACTAATTAGCTACAATCCAAGTCAATAGATAATAAATAAAAAGTCATGTGATCAGGGGCTTTCAGAAGATGCTTAGATACAAGTTAATCACAGAGGTAAAAAGTTCATTAATATAAACATGTTGGTTTTGCAAAACTAGGGAATGTGTAATAAAGGGAGTATCTATCTTTTAAAACAATATAAATTCTAGTGCAGTAAAGACAGCTGCAGTAAAGGCCTGGGAAAGCTTCACTAGTGATATCCATGGGTTCAAAAATTCATCCAGTCATTCACTACTAATGAGTTTCACCCAAGGATTAACAATGGCAATATTGTTTACTATTATGTTTGTTTGCCCAATTACCTATGAGCCCCTAAAAATGAGAGGACTATTAATGAAAATTAATGTAACTCTTACTAGTTCACACAATATTTTTGTTAAACTCCTTGAATAACAGTTGAAAATCTTCACTTCAATCACTTTTGATTGCATCATTCCAAATTCTTTATGGTGACATACATAGCCAAAAATTGTGACACTGTCCCACTACAGACCAAACTGCATTTTATCATCACCCATAAAAATCAGCCTATTTCTTTAAAGAAAAAGTTAACTAGAGTAAGGGTGTCAGATGGGCTAGTTCCATTTATCTAAAGATTTAATTTCATTACACTGTAAACTGAGATATTCTGAGCCAGACTACAAGTGGGGCGCTATTAAGCACTTTTTCTCATGCGCAAACACTGCCAAGAGTAAACTTTTAATGCGTACGGGTTAGCATGAGTATTACAAGTTAAAAGTAAATGGTTTGTGCATGAGCGCAACCCAATGCACGCCAACTTCAGGACTTCGGATATCGCAACCTTGTTAACTTCTTCTCCCCATAGACTTCAATGTAGTGTGCTTATGAAATAAACCGACACCTTGTTAGGCCAAAGTGCTCAACCCGAAGGTAGTTATGCATATAGTGAGATGCCTATATGGTCTTTAAGATGATTTTCCTTTAAGGGAAAAGGTTTTTTTTGCTCCTTTTTAATTTTTTATATTCACCTATATACTTCATTACAATTTTAATTGTGCATGACTTCACCTTTTAAGAAGCACCATTTCTAATTAGTTTGTTGCACACATTGTCACTTGTAATATAATACACACTAGACAATGCTCTTAATATGTGGGACTTCTTATTTCAGTAGCTTCTTTTTTCTGTGTTTATCTTATAGATATCACGCCGCTCCTGCCTGCTCCTGTGTCTCCGCTCCTGTTGCCATGGCCGTTGCAATGGACGCGGTGGGTCCTGAAGGCGTGCAGCGATGACGTAATTGCTGCACACCACTTCCATTCTGATGCCTATGTAAGTTTGAGGATTTCTTTCCTCTGTGCACAGGAGCCTATCTATCAAGCTCCGAGCTTGATTGTCCGTGTTTCTGGCGAGCCTTCAGACTCGCCAGAAACACAAGTTATGGAGCAGCGGTCACAAAGACTGCTGCTCCATAACCCTGTCTGCCTGCTCTGAGAAGGCGGACAGGAATCGCCGGAATTCAACCCGATCGAGTATGATCGGGTTGATTGACACCCCCTGCTGGCGGCCCATTGGCTGCGAGTCTGCAGGGGATGGCGTTGCACCAGCAGCTCTTGTAAGCTGCTGGTGCAGTGCTGAATACGGAGAGTGTATTGCTCTCTGCATTCAGAGAGGTCTTGCGGACCTGATCTGCACTGTCGGATCAGGTCCTCAAGACCTTTGATAAATAGGCCCCCAAGTATAGATTGTCTTGTGCTCCCTGGGTGCTAGTGTTATTGTTATTGAACTGCTGATTGCCTTATTGATGTGAAACTCTGCCTGTCTATGACCACTCTACTGATTAACCCCTGAACTGCTGATTGCCTTACTGATGCTGAACTCTGCCTGTCTGTGACCACTCTACTGATTAACCCCTGAGCTGCTGCTTGCCTTATTGATGCTGAACTCTGCCTGCCTGTAACCACTCTCTGATTAACCCCTGAACTGCTGATTGCCTTGCTGTTGCTGTTCCCTGCTTGTCTCTGACCATTCTTCTGTTTAACCCCTGAACTGCTGGTTCTCTGGATTGCCTTGTTGTTGCTGAACTTGGCTTGCCTGACTACTCTCCAATTAACCCCTCTTGTGCCGTGAAGGATTGCCTTGTTGTTGCTGAACTATACAAAGAGATACAAACAACTATATAAATGATTGTATCTCAACATTTACAATCAATCTTAAAGTGACACTGTACTATATTTTGTTTTCCCTCAAAGTGTTCCAAATGACTTGTTATGCCTATTGCAGAGTATAAAATGACCGGCATTGTTTTGCTCATTAAAACCATCACCTATTGTTTTCAACTGCATGCCCATAAAAATGGACTGACCCTGCAGAAAGAGCAGACCCGCTAATGTTATCTCTGTCTAAACAGGTAATGAAATGCTAATTATAGCTGTGGGTTTTAATGAGAACAAAACTATTTCAGAAACAAAAATCTATCTTGACCACTAGGTCACCAGAGGGCGCTCGTACGAAACTATTTGTAAATTAAAGTATACATTTTATATACACAACTTGTATCACAACAAATGTTTCTAATGTATCAATGCTAGATCATATAAAACAATCTTACAATATTAAAAGAAATGGAAAGTGGAACCTCATTAAATGATGTTCGATTGAAAGTCCGTGGTGGAAATGTCCCAGTGTCAAATGATAAATGTGAAGTCCTGTGGATCCAATTCAATCCCAGGATAGGATCACTTAAACACTTTTTTCCTTTCTTTTTTTCTTTTTCGGCTGCACTCTCCAAACCGATCCCAAGTGGAACACGTATTTTCTAAAAGACGAAGACAAAAAGAGAGGCGCACAAATGTGTGTATCGATAAAGATAAGGTAAGCACACACTTCAGAGGATTTGTACACAGGGTACTCACACTTTAACACAGCACACCAGTGTGCTTGTGGAAGCGGGCTGGCAATCAGAGCTGGCCAGCTTGCTCTCTCCGGCTAATCTTCAGTTGCTGCGGCTCTCCGATAAATGAACTGTCTGGTAGTGGTATGCTCACATTCAATCTCCAGGCTCAAGTTAGTTAAAATAAACTTAAAACTTTTATTGCACAGAGTTGACAGGCATATATAAACAAGTTTAAAATTGCTACGCGTTTCTCGGCCCTCCTGGCCGTTTCATCAGGCATCAGATGAAATTACAATTTCCCTATCTTAAATGAAAACTTACCTGTCAAATTAAAAAACTAAGTTTAAACTAACAATTAAAGTAATATAATTATTAAACTAAAATTAAACTAACTACCAATTAAATAAAACTAAACTACACATTAAAAAAAAATCCTAACATTACTAAAATTACAAAGTATCTAATTGCAAAAAAAATAAAAAATACAAAATTACAAAAAATAACAAGCACTTAATTATGAAAAATAACAAACGAAATTATCCAAAATAAAAAACAATTACACCTAATCTAATAGCCCTATAAAAATAAAAAAGCCCACCCAAATAAAAAAAACCTAGCCTACAATAAACTACCAATAGCCCTTAAAAAAATGACAAAGACCCCCCAACAGTAAAACCAACCACCGAAGAAACCCCCCAAAATAAAAAACCAAATTCTAACAAAACCTAATCTACTCATTGCCCTGAAAAGGGCATTTCTATGGGCATTGCCCTTAAAATGGCATTAAGCTCTTTTGCTGCCCAAACCCTAATCTAAAAAAAAAAACACCCAAAAAACCCTTAAAAAAAACTAACACTAACGCCCTGACGATCCACTTATAGTTTTTGAAGTCCCGCTTGAACAATCTTCATCCAGGCGGTGGAAAGTCTTCTTCCAGATCGCCTCTTCTATCTTCATCCAGATGGCGAAGTCCTCATCCAGGCGACGAGAAGTATTCATCCAGAAAGCCTCTTCTATCTTCACCCAGGTGGCATCTTCTATCTTGATCCCGGCGGCGTGGAGCGGGTCCATCCTGAAGACATCCAGCGTGGAGCATCCTCTTTATACGGTCTCCGCCATACACTGAATCTTCAATGCAAGGGAGCCATTTCAAAATTGCATTCCTATTGGCTGAAAAATTTGAATCAGCTAATAGGAATTGGAGCTGCTAAAATCCTATTGGCTGTTCAAATCAGCCAATTGGATTTAAGCAGTTCTCATTCTCAATCAAATTACAATCCAGCAGGTCAAATCGACAATTAGGAACACGTTAAAGGTAAAATAATAATAATATCAATTTAATTTAATATCAATCTGGAATGGTTTACATTAGTGTAATATCAGCATCAATATACAGTAAAAGTAATGATGATCCCCCTGCAGGGGCTTAAAAAAGTGCCAATTTGAAGTTTTTTTAAGTATATTAACAATCACCTAGATTATGAGTTTTGAGCACTATAGGGAAAGTAAAGAACGCAACAAAAGTTGAGTTATTTAACCCCCTATAGCGCTGCCATTACAAGTTTTGAAAAACCTGACTTGCGCGTGCGATATTGAGATTTTAAGCTTCATACCGCACCCAAAACAAGTGGTGTTGTGACGTGCTCGTGCACGCTTTTCCCATTAACATCAATGGGGAGAGCCGGCAAAAAAAAAAGTCTAACACCTGCGATCGCGGAAACAAAAGCTTCGTAATGCAGCCCCATTGATGTCTATGGGGAAAATAAAAATAGAGTTTAAACCTACCACTCTAACATAAACCCAGAGTCTAAACTCCCCTAATCTACTGCCCCTGACATTGCCAACGCCTGCCTACAGTTATTAACCCCTAATCTGCCGCTCCCGATATTGCTGCCACTATACTAAAGTTATTAACCCCTATTCCGCCACACCCCAACATCGCCACAACTATATTAAAGTTATTAACCCCTATTCCGCCACTCCTCAACATCGCCGCAACTAAATAAAGTTATTAACCTCTAAACCTCTGGCCTCCCACATCACTACCACTTAATAATACCTATTTAAAACTAAATACATACTTACCTGTAAAATAAAACATAAGATAGCTGCAATATAACTAATAGTTACATTGTAGCTAGCTTAGGTTTTATTTTTATTTCACAGGTAAGTTTGTATTTATTTTAACTAGGTAGACTAGTTAGTAAATATTACCTGTGAAATAAAACCAAACCTGCCTTACACTAAAACCTAATCTAAAAAAAATAAAAAAAAAACTACCATTACAAAAAATAAAAAAAACTAGCATTACAAAAAAACAAACCAAATTATCCATAAAAATCAAGATTATTCCTATTCTAATATCCTTTAAAAAAAAAAAAAAAAACACCCCAAAATAAAAAAGCCTAATCTAGAATAAACTACCAAGGGCCCTTAAAAGGTCCTTTGTAGGGCATTGCCCTGAGTTAAACAGCTCTTTTGCTCCAAAAAAAATACTAACACCCCCTAACACTATACAAACCCCCACCCCCCAAACTACCAAGGGCCCTTAAAAGGGCCTTTTGTAGGACATTGTCCTAGTTAAACAGCTCTTTTGCTAAAAAAAAAAACACCCCCTAAAAATATACATTACACAAAATAATACATTTTCAAAAATAAAAAAATGATTCCTATTCTAATACCCATAAAAAAACACCCCAAAATAAAAAACCTAATCTAGAATAAACTACCAAGGGCCCTTAAAAGGGCATTGTCCTAAAGATAGCAGCTCTTTTAGTGAAAAAAAAATATAAAGACCCACTAACATTACCAACCCCCAACCCCCCAAACCCACAAAATAAAAAACTATCTAAAAAACCTAAGCTACCCATTGCCCTAAAAAGGGCATTTGTATGGGCATTGCCCTTAAAAAGGCATTTAGCTCTTTTAATGCCCAAACCATAAACTAAAAAATAAAACCCATCCAATAAACCCTTAAAAAATTAAATGATCTATTTACAGTTATTGAAGTCCCACTTGAACAATCTTCATCCTGGAGTTAAATTTCGAATCCAGGCGGCGAGAAGTCTTCATCCAGGCGGCCTGTTCAATCTTCATCCCGGCGGCAAAGTTCTGATCCAAGCGGCGAAAAGTCATCATCCAGGCGGCCTCTTCAATCTTCATCCCGGCGGTGAAGTCCTGATCCAAGCCATGAGAAGTCTTCATCCAGGCAGCTTCTTCAATCTTCATCCAGGTGGCATCTTCTATCTTGATCCAGGAGGCGCGGAGCGGGCCCATCCTGAAGACATATCGTCGCCGTCGTACACTGGATCCTCTTTATACAGTCGCCGCCGTACACTGAATCTTCAATGCAAAGGACGCAATTCAAGATGATATCCCTTGCATTCCTATTGGCTAAAAAATTTGAATCAGCCAATAGGAATTAGGGCTGCTAAAATCCTATTGGCTATTCAAATCAGCCAATAGGATTTAAGCAGCTCTCATTATATTGGCTAATTCTAATTAGCTGTAATTCTATTTTATTTTAGATAATTTCATTTTTTATTTTTTGTAACTTAGGGGATTTTTTTGTAATAAGATAGTTTGTAATTTTTAGAGTAGTGTTAGGATGTTTTTTAATGTGTATTTTAGTTTTATTTAATTGGTTGTTAGTTTAATTTTAGTTTAATAATTATATTAGTTTAATTGTTAGTTTAAACTTAGTTTTTTTAATTTGACAGGTGAGTTTTAATTTAATTTAAGATAGGGAAATTGTAATATTAATATAAATCTAGGGGGCGTTAGGTTTAGGGGTTACTAGTTTAAATTAGTTTATTGTGATGGGGGCTTTCGGTTTAGGGGTTAATAGGTTTATTATAGTGGCGGTGGTGTAGAGCTTAATAACTTTAGTATAGTGGGGGCGATGTGGGTGGAAGGCAGATTAGGGGTTAATAATATTTAAATAGTGTTTGCAATGTGGGAGGGCGGCGGTTTAGGGGTTAATAAGTTTATTATAGTGGTGACGATGTCGGGGAGCGGCGGAATAGGGGTTAATAAAAAAAATATGTGGCGGCGATGTTGGGAGCAGCAGATTAGGGGTTAAAAACTTTAAAATAGTGTTTGCGATGCGGGAGGGCCTTGGTTAATAGGTAGTTTATGGGTGTTAGTGTACTTTTTAACACTTTAGTTATGAGTTTTATGTTACAGCTTTGTAGCGTAAAACTCATAACTACTGACTTTAGATGGCGTTGCAGATCTTGTCGTTTTAGGCTGTAACACTTGCTTTTTAGCCTCACCGCAAAACTCGTAATACCGGCGCTATGGGAATCCCATGAAAAAACTTTATTTGCGGAACAGGCAAAAAGGCTTGCGGTACAGCTATGCCGACAAGACTTGTAATGGCTACGTTAGGGAAAATGATGCGTTATGGGCCACAACACTGCTATTTGACTCATAACGCACAACTCGTAATCTAGGTGAATGTTGGTTATGCAAAATAGGGGAATGGGTAGTGAAGGCGTTATCTAGCTTTTTAAACAATGAAAAAAATCAAGTAGACTGTCCATTTAAGAAGTATTTTTGCAAAAATAACAGTATTACAGGTTTCTAATGAAATTCGAAATGCACACACGTTCATTTCAAATGGAATTTTATGTCCCTATAAACCTATATATTCAGTTACTTGTCTTCAAAATGAATACAATAGTACTGTAAAGGCACTATTTGGTATACAAAAAAAATAGCAATTATATAAAGTTATCATACAATGTTATTATGGGCCGAAGAGAACATCACATTGTAAAAATGTAAAAGTATATTTTTATAAATTACATGTATTATATAACCAAAAGACACAATAAAGACATATTTGTGCAAAACAGTATCAATGTAAAAAAATATTAATTAAGGGATTCAATGATATTCGTGATTCACATACTTTTGACATTTTCTTATAACTATCAGGATCTAAACAGTAGAAACATATGTGTATAGTATGTTTCCACTGAAAATAAAAAAAAATAGAAAAAATAAAACATGGTGCTGTCTTTGATGGTATTGTACTTTGTTCCTATGTCAAACTCTATCTGAAGATGTGCCATAGGAAAGAAAAAAAAACAACGTAATTTGTATATCAAGAGGAAGCAGCTGCAAGAGTGATATTGAGTTTGTTCTTATAATCAAAAAGCACCAACAAATCTCAGAGAGCATGAATATTAGATTTGTTGAGTTCTGCTGACATCACCATGGGAGATAAACATATTAAAAAGAGTGGAACAGCTTGTTGTTTGAGAGGTCGCCAAATGAGATAAGTGAGTGTTAAAGTGGAAAATGCACATTGGTTGGTCATCTCGACAAGCACTGACGTGGTTGAGGGTTGTGACTTAGTGAAGTGTCCTTCTAAACACAACTTGTCTGAAGCAAGTGGATAAAAAGCTACATGAACAAGATATTTCTTTATTTGCAAATAGAAGCCAGAGAATAACAGCTGCTTACATCTGGAAACTGTGTTAAAAGACCATAAATAGCTAAGAAGTGCATAATTCACATCTTCATTAAACATTCTGTTCAGCCCATTTACTCTTATTCCATTGAAATCTAACATCTAATTATATTTTAACAATCAACTGTTTACAATGTTTACATGAACAGTGGCAGAAAACAGATAAATGTTTAATTAGTGGCTCTTTCTTCCAATCAGTTAAAACAAGTGTATTGCTGTTTGACTCCCAGAGCCGGATAAGGCATTAATTAGCTGGTACATATTTTGGCAGCAAAACTTTTTTGACTGCTTAGTAGTATAAATTAGCAGCTAAGGGCTTTCACTACTACTTTTCTATAAATAAAGTGACACATTATCAATAAATCAAGCATTTCTTTGTACACAGTAATGCATACAGTTTATTAAGACCAACTTCTAATAAATATAAGAATAACATGTTATAGCCGCTACATGTCAACGAGAAATGACAGAAATTGCAAACAGCAATAGATGAAGAGCACAAAGTAATATTTGTATGCTCTTTATTTAAAGAACAACTGTATTCTTAAAAAATGTCTTGTGTAGAAGCTATTGCCCAGATTCCGAGTTTTGCGTTAGAGGCTATGCGGTGCTAACAAGCAGTTTTCCCTTTACCGCTCACTTACCTGCAGCGCTGGTATCACGGGTTTTTACAAACCCGTCGTTAAAAGACAAGAAGTGAGCATTGAGCAAAATTTTGCTCCTTATCGCACTCCAATACCAGCGCTGCTTAAGTCAGCAGTGAGCTGGTGGAACGTGCTCGTGCACGATTTCCCCATATGAATCAATGGGGAGAGCGGGCTGAAAAAAAAGTCTAACACCTGCAAAAAAGCTTAAGGCAGCCCTATTGATTCCTATGGGGAAATACATTTTATGTCTACACCTAACACCCTAACATGAACCCTGAGTCTAAACACCCCTAATCTTACACTTATTAACCCCTAATCTGCTGCCCCCAACATCGTCGACACCTACATTATAATTATTAACCCCTAAGCTGCCACCCCCAAGGTCGCCGCCACTATAATAAACATATTAACCCTTAAACCGCTGCACTCCCGCCTTGCAAACATTAGTTAAATATTATTAACCCCTAATCTTCTGGCCCTAACATCGCGGCCACCTACCTACATTTATTAACCCCTAATCTGCCGCCCCCAACGCCGCCACTTTAGTAAAGTTATTAACCCCTAAACCTAAGTCTAACCCTAAACCTAACAAGTTAAATATAATTAAAAGAAATCAAAATAAATATTCCTATCATTAACTAAATTATTCCTATTCAAAACTAAATACTTACCTGTAAAATAAACCCTAAGATGGCTACAATATAACTAATAGTTACATTGTAGCTAGCTTAGGGTTTATTTTTATTTTACAGGCAAGTTTGTATTTATTTTAACTAGGTAGAATAGTTATTAAATAGTTATTAACTGTTTAATAACTACCTAGCTAAAATAAATACAAAAGTACCTGTAAAATAAAACCTAACCTAAGTTACAATTACACCTAACACTACACTTAAATTAATTCCCTAAATTAAATACAATTAAATACAATTAAATAAAATTAGCTAAAGTACAAAAAAGAACACTAAATTACAGAAAATAATAAACAAATTACAAGATTTTTAAACTAATTACACCTAATCTAATCCCCCTAACAAAATAAAAACGCCCCCCCCCAAAATAAAAAAAGCCCTACCCTACACTAAATTACAAATAGCCCTTAAAAGGGCCTTTTGTGGGGCATTTCCCCAAAGTAATCAGGTCGTTTACCTGTAAAAAAATTACAAATCCCCCCAACATTAAAACCCACCACCCACACAACCAACCCTACTCTAAAACCCACCCAATACCCCCTTAAAAAAACTAACACTAACCCCTTGAAGATCACCTTACCGGGAGAAGTCTTCATCCAACCGGGCCGAAGTCCTCAACGAAGCCGGGAGAAATCTTCATCCAAGCCGGACGAAGTGGTCCTCCAGACAGGCAGAAGTCTCTGATTGGAACAGTCAATAAAATGCCAGCTCAATCCTATTGGCTGATTGGATCAGCCAATAGGATTGAACTTCAATCCTATTGGCTGATTGCATCAGCCAATAGGATTTTTTTTTCTACTTTAATTCTGATTGGCTGATAGAATTCTATCGGCCAATCGGAATTGAAGGGATGCCATCTTGGATGATGTCTTTTAAAGGAACCTTCATTCAGTGTAGCCGTCAGATGAAGTGGATGCTCCACGTCGGAAGTCTTGAAGATGGACCCGCTCCGCGCCGGATGGATGAAGATAGAAGATGCCGTCTGGATGAAGACTTCTGTCGATCTGGAGGACCACTTCGCCCAGCTTGGATGAAGACTTCTCCCGGCTTAGTTGAGGACTTTGGCCTGGTTGGATGAAGACTTCTCCTGGTAAGGTGATCTTCAAGGGGTTAGTGTATCTTGTAATTTGTTTATTATTTTCTGTAATTTAGTGGGGTTTTTTGTACTTTAGCTAATTGTATTTAATTGTATTTAATTGTATTTAATTTAGGGAATTAATTTAATTATAGTGTAGTGTTAGGTGTTAGTGTAACTTAGGTTAGGTTTTATTTTACAGGTCAATTTGTATTTATTTTAGCTAGGTAATTAGTAAATAGTTAATAACTATTTAATAACTATTCTACCTAGTTAAAATAAATACAAACTTGCCTGTAAAATTAAAATAAACCCTAAGATAGATACAATGTAACTATTAGTTATATTGTAGCTAGTTTAGGGTTTATTTTACAGGTAAGAATTTAGTTTTAAATAGGAATAATTTTGTTAATGATAGGAATTTTATTTAGATTTATTTAAATTATATTTAAGTTAGGGGGTGTTAGGGTTAGACTTAGATTTAGGGGTTAATAACTTTAGTATAGTGGCAGCGACGTTGGGAAGGCAGATTAAAGGTTAATAATATTTAACTAATGTTTGCGAGGCGGGCGGGTGGCGGTTTAATGGTTAATATATTTATTATCATGGCGGCAATGTCCGGTTCGGCAGATTAGGGGTTCATTTTTTGGGGGGGTTTGAGATGTGGGAGGGCCTCGGTTTAGGGGTTAATAGGTAGTTTATCGGTGTTAGTGTACTTTTTAGCACTTTAGTTAAGAGTTTTATGCTACAGCGTTGTAGTGTAAAACTCCTAACTACTGACTTTAGAATGCGTTACCAGTCTTGACAGCTCACTTTTTGGCAGACTCGTAATACCAACGCTATGCAAGTCCCATTGAAAAAAGAGGATACGTAAGTGGATTTGCGGTATTTCCAAGTCTGGCCAAAAAAGTGAGCGGTGAGCCTGTACCTTCAAGATTTGTAATACCAGTGGGCGTTAAAAAGCAGCAGTAGGACCGGCCTAAGCTGCTTTTTAAGCCTAAAACAAAACTCGTAATCTAGCAGAATGATTGCTGGGAAATTAACGTAAACCATATACAGGATCCTAGGACTAATAATTAGCATTTTACTCGGGAAATAAATACATGCTTATTAAAATTAAAATGATGACAAAATAGGAGCGCCAAAGGCTAAAGTTTACTATCAGGGCTACAAAAACCCGCAACAGATAATATTGCAGTGATATATGATAACCAATCTATATATGTAGTTATGGTAAATGTAAAAACAGATAATGTATTATACAATTAAGCAAAACATAGACAGATAGAATATTAACCTTATGGATTCTATAAACAAGGCTTATAGGAGTGCACCACCTAATGGTGCAAATAATATGTTCCAAATATAGTGAGTTATAAATAAATGTCAAATAATGACATATATACAATAACGTGGGTACCCAAGTGAATATGCACTTCTCCTGGGGCAAAAAACAGGAATTATTATACACGTGTACAAAAAAGGGGGTCTCTATTGATCAAAAATACAATCTGTCCTTAATAAAAAAGTGTGTAAAGTGACACATTTCTGAATAGTGTCCTTAACATAATTCTGAAATAAATCCTAAAAGGGTGTCCTTAATGGTGCTGCAACAGCCTGGTTAGTGCAGAACAGCTGGGGAGTAAGAGCTAGTAGTCGTGGGACCTGGATATGCTCAACCTGTAAAAATAGAAGTAAAAACAAATACAAAAACCGTCTACCAAAGTGAGTGTAATAGGAAATTCACTCACCATTGAAGAATAGAAGCCTCCTTATGTATAGTCGACGCATTTCAGCTCATAAAGGACCTTTCTCAAGATATAAGAAGGTGGGTAAAACAAGGCAATATAAATGTATCA
The DNA here is from genome assembly GCF_027579735.1 of Bombina bombina. NCBI lineage: Eukaryota > Metazoa > Chordata > Amphibia > Anura > Bombinatoridae > Bombina > Bombina bombina. The sequence continues at coordinate 1,157,584,016 of NC_069500.1, read as the reverse complement.
CCTACTAGTCGTAATTTAGTGATTAAGGGGAGGATTGCCGACAAAAAATTGCGTTCGAGTACGTACCGCATGTGACTATGTGATCATTTCAGGTTCCGGTTTACAAACCTCCGGTTGAGCGTGATCCCGTCATTTCCGGTTTACGTACTTCCGGTTGTGACGCAATTATTCTACTTCCTATTACAGAAGTGTAAGAAATGCCATGTTTAGTGAGGGCAAAAATTACCATAATGTGACAATTATCTAGTAGATATTAAGGATGTAATAGTATATAAACCTGGTGATAGATTAAAAAAACAATTGAACTATTAATGGCTCAATATGATGGGTAAAGTAATATTTGGCATAGAATCTTACCACTATGAAATATATCCAAAATTTAGGGATTGTGAACCTTAATATTAAGCAAAGGAATCCAATATAAAAGAAACCTATTAAAAAAGGGAACCTATACTCTTGCCTTTTTTTTAAATTAAAATGAGTCAAGGCACATTTTTTTCTTTTTTAACAGAATACAATGAAATGCTATTTGTCTAAATCTTTTCAAACACATCCAGTCCATAAAAACAACCCCTATACCAGGTATGTGAAGGATTTTACACTACTTTGTGTATGCTTAGAATGATATGTGCTCCATATAATGTGCTCCATATAAATATGTGCAAATAATAAATACATTTGATAAACCACTGATAAATACTAAAAAAATTATTTTGACAGAATTAAAGGGACAGTTCACCCAAAAACTTTCTCCCCTTTAAATTATTCCCAATTATCCTTTTTACCTGCTAGAGTGTATTAAATTGGTTGCAAGTAGCTCCTTTACTTATATTTCAGCATTTGAAATAGCTGATTTAGCTTGTGGTTTCCCAACCTATACTGAAAGTTTTGATACTGGCGTATACGCTATTGACAAGCCTAAGTATACACAGCCAGCAGGAGAGATTACACCCTCAGTGGGGGCATGATAGTTAAGTAATAAAATGATAATTTTCCATTGTTCTCTCTATGTATTGAGCTTTGGTGTTCCAGACAAATATAAGATAAGGAAGCAAGTCTGTGTACATGAAAGTGATAACATAATGAGATCTGATATTACCTGAAGCTCAACCCATTGTAATAGGCTGTGGTTTCAAAGCACAAAACCAGCTACTTCAGATACACAAATAAACCCGAAAATGCAATTTCTCAAATATTTTATACTCTGCAGTTGGTATAACAAGTCATTTAAAATACATTTATGGAAAAACTATTTTACAGTGTACTGTCCCTTTAAGCTGTTTTAGCTGTTTAATATTTACATATCATATATTGGGCTAGAATATGAGTGGAGCAGCATTTTGCGCTCCCGCTTGCGCGTTAACTCTGCTAGAAGTAAGCTTTTTCCGCATGTTACGTAAGGGTGCGTATTACAAGTTGAAAGTAAAAAGTTTTTGCACAAGTGCTAGCCGACAGGGACAAAAAGCTGAACTTAGAATATCGCGACCATGTTCCCCCACAGACTTCAATGTAGCATAAAAAGTGTAAAAAAGCTCAACAAGTTGCGCAAACCAGTATATATATATATATATATATATATATATATATATATATATATATATATATATATATATATATATATAAAATATACAGATATACATAGGAATATATATTTATAAATACAGTGAGGCAGGCCAGTGATGCTCAAAATACTGGCAAATGGTCATGTGATCACTGTGACAGCCAATCACAATGATCACGTGAAAAAAAAATGACAAGCCAGAGTTTGTGAACAATGGTTTGTCTTGACCCTTACCCTTCTCTCCCAGTGAACACATAAGTGTTACATGTATTTTAATAAAGTATAGTTATATATTATTTTAATACATTTTATTTTAATAGTGTTTATTTTTTGTATAATTTTATTTTAATAATCAGGGTTTTTTACTCCTAATTTTTATTTTCTGTCCTTGGTGATAAAAGGGTTAAATATAAAGTTTCAAAATACCTCTAGGTAAATACCCTGGGGTGTCTAAATTCTACACATATATACTTTTGTGTAACTGTTTTAATTGAATTGAAGCTATTTAGCTTATAGTTCAATCACACCAATAAAATGTTAGCGTTAAACCAACAATTCCATCTTTGTAGTATTTGGCCTATATTTATTATATGACATGTAAACCTAGATATATTTGGTATTCCTAAAATCAGTACAACATAATTAATCTATTTGGAGGTATTTTTTTTAGCTACAATTGAGAATAAAAAAATATGTTATATTCTTAATTTGCTCCCCAGTTTTCAGTGTTAAATTCCTATTTATTGTTATTTTATGTACTCATATAGAATATCACAAGAAAGGCCTGTTTGTCTATAAAAAGGGTGTATATTATGTATGGGTGCACTTAACAAGAGAGCAGGTAATTATGGTTAAAACAATACTGAGCAAAAATGCAAAAATGGCCGGTGCCATTAAAAAAAAAATGGAAACTAGAGAGAATCTCTGTCCTTAAGGGGATAAAAGAACCACATAGTTTTACTCTATCAATGTACAAATAGTTTCTGAACATTTCATACATATAATAAATGTGCATGCAGCTTTACTTGGAAGCATTCACAACTTATATATCTTGTGTCACTCTGCTCTCAATGAAAGTTTGAAAAGGACCATTCCCTCAAGGATTGTTTTTGGGTAAGCCACCCTATCCTGTATGCCCCTGAATTGCTCATTTCTAACTCTCTATTCCAGGGGTGCCCACACTTTTTTGTGTTAGGATCTACTTTGTAAATGACCAGCTCAACTAGATCTACCCACTAAAAATTGACCGGCTCCTAAGTTTACATTCCTGATTTTTCAAATAAAGATACCAAGAGAATTAAGAAAAATTGATAATATGAGTAAATTAGAAAGTTATTTAAAATTGCATGTTCTATATCTGAATCTCAAAAAAAATGTGTTTCATACCCCTTTAAGGTTGCATGATTTAGCAACATATGGATGTGCAAAAGCATAAAGATACAACAGATTAATCCTGACAACAAAAGTAGCACTGACTTTAATTTGGGTTACCAGGAGCAACTCCGTGTGCCATGTTATAAAACACTGCATTCAAATTACTGCCACTGACCCCCTTTTCTTTGCGCCAGGGGCTTGGCCTGATATGACCCAATGAGGCTTACACAAATAAATTTCAATAGCGCACCATGCAGAACATTTCTTACTGGATCAACACGTTCATTTGCCAGACATCAATCAAACTTGTTCCTTTAGCATATGATTTGCATGCAACAACTCTGGCTGAATATCAGAGTTAAAAGAATACCGAGAGGACTCCACATGAATGCACGCCCCACTTTGATGAAGGACAACACTGAATATTGCGAGAAATTTTAACAGATTCTGAACAAATGTTCAATGGATATAATGGTCCTTACTGTGGACTGCTTAAATAAAGAGATTGGCGAACAAGATACAAGTTGTCTATAATGGAAGCAGAATTGAGAAATTCATTACCAGCTGAAGAATCCACTAAAGTGTTAACAGATGTTAATTTGAAGATCGGAGACCTTAAAAAAGTGATTGAAGAACGTAAGCGGTCTAAGTTCGCTAGAGATGAGAGTGATTACCTGCAAAATCGTGTCTATCGATGGAAGTATGACCCGGAAGGAGCGGTATGTAGATCTACTTCTGGTTTCCCCAGACGCCGTAACCACTACCCAGCAAGAAGCGGTAGTAGCTCCGGATCTTCGGATGTGTCCCCGGGGGACTCAGAGGCTGACCACGGAGAGGCGGACGTAAGCACTGTGGTAACAAAGGGGAAACAGCAGAGGCAGTTACGATCAACAAGAGGCAAGCAAAAGTTGCCGTAAATGATGCCAATGAAGTTCCGGTAACCAGTAATGTCTATTCTAACATCAATTTGGAGGACACTGTAGTTAATATTTCAAATGTTGAACTTTCTCAAAATGAACTATATACTTTAAATACTGTAGAGGGCTTTCCTTTTGTCCTAGGAAGGACTGTGACTTTTTCCAATTTAATAAAAATCTGTTTAGGTTTTTTTGAAATATAAGGTTATAGAGCTTTATGCGTAACCCAACATATGGGGAAATTTCAAAGAGATATAAAGCTGTTTTCAATCTAGCACAGTTAGGGTTAAAGTAAAAAAGCTCTTTTTTACCTCCACAAAGTAATCATAATGTTGAGACATATATTAATTTGGGGAAAAATGATGTAGCTAAATTACAGGAGAAAGTCATTAAGGACAAGAATTGTAGAAGGGATAAGACATTTTGCAGAGAAAAAGGGAATAAAATTAAAGGAACATGCCACCCACATTTTTTCTTTTATGATTTAGAAAGAGAATGCAATTTTAAACATCTTTCTAATTTACTTATATTATCTAATTTGTTTTATTCTCTTGATATTCTTTGATGAAAAGCATATCTAGATATGCCCACTAGCTGCTGATTGGTTGCTGCACATAGAAGCATCGTGTGATTGGCTCACCATGTGCATTTATTTTTCTTCAACTAAGGATATGCAAAAAATGAAGCAAAATAAATAATGGAAGTAAATTGTAATGTTGTTTAAATTTCTATTCTCTATCTGAATCATGAAAGAAAGATTTTGGGTTTAGTGGCCCTTTAAGCATATAAAAAAATCAAAAGAGTAACTTCTCCTTTAATGATGTAGCTGCTTTAAAATCTTTAAAGTCAAGAGATGATATTATTTTGAAGAGAGCAGACAAGGGTGGGGCTATTGTTGCTTTAAATAAAAGCTACTATGTAGAAGAAATTAAAGGGACATAATACTCATATGCTAAATCACTTGAAACTGATGCAGTATAACTGTAAAAAGCTGACAGGAAAATATCACCTGAGCATCTCTATGTAAAAAAGGAAGATATTTTATCTCACAATTTCCTCAGCTCAGCAGAGTAAGTTCTGTGTAAAAAGTTATACTCAGCTGCTCCCAGCTGCAGGTAAAAAAATTAAAAAAAATGAAGAAATGAACATCAGCCAATCAGCATCAGCAGTGCTGAGGTCATGAACTCTTACTGTGATCTCATGAGATTTGACTTAACTCTCATGAGATTTCATAGTAAGCTTCCTTTACCTGATTGGTGAAATAATATGAGAGTTCACGAAGCTCATCCTTTCAGTTGTCCCGGGACTGTGATATACAGTCTCACTTCAAATAAATAAATCAATAGTATTTAGAAAATAATGGTAATGTTGCTCTATTCTTGTTAACAGCAAGTAAAAACAACTTATTTTACTGACATGCACAAGGTGAGCATTTACTTTTGTAATTGATTCTATAGTATGGTAGTACTCATAAGAAAAGGTAGAGAATATTGTTATAATTGTGAAACAATATTAGACTCAGAGTTATATGTAAATATGAGCAAAAGAATGATATAGCAAAAATGAGATAAATCCTTAATATTCAGGATAAGTTATACGTTTTTTCATAGATTATAATCCGGTATGAATGTTCAATATAATTTCCTCAAGGTTCACGCACTCACACAAACATACTAAAATATATACACAGTTCCAGCATACACACGATATTGCCCAGCAAGGAGGAGGTTAAATCAGGGAAAATACACCTCAGATAGAGAGACAAACGTAACTTGATGAATAGAGTAGATTATCTTATTATTATGCTACGATACCCAAAGTAGCTTGGAGAGCGGATCCTGATTCCCCCAAGGGTGTTGGTGTGGCGTGGAGAGCGGTGATACCACCTAGGAGAGAGCTTGACCGGAGATTGAGGTAATAGCGGCGTTCCGGTAACAGCTTGTGTGAGCGCGACTTCGGATCGCGTATGCAAGAAGTTCCGGTAGGCGTAGGGATTGAAGTAGGAATTGCAGTCCATGTGCAATTAGGGAAGTAGTGCAGCAACTTAGCCACAAGAGCAGCACGGCATAGAGTAGGAGAGGACCTGAAAGGAGATTACAAAGTTAAATTGTTCAGAGAGGAACAAACTGTGAGAATCCACTTTAATTTTCAGGCCCTGAGTGATGGGAAAGCACTTCCTTAAATAGGGTGGAAGTGCTGTTAGCTAGTTGTACTTAAAGGGATATCACAGGGACAGATACACTAATATGCTGCTTAGAAATCCTTTACAATGGGATGTGGCTACTGAGGAACTTTTGAGGTAAAATATCTTTCTTTTTTACATATGTTACAGATGTTCAGGTGATATTTTCTAGTCAGCTTTTTACAGCTATGCTGCATCACTTTCAAGTGTTTAAACATTTGGGTATTATGGCCCTTTAAGCAACAATTAAATGTACTACATGTGTATAAGAAATTGCCTTTTAACCCTGTGTTCTCTATTCAAAAGGAATTGAAAAATATATGTCTAAGAGCTTTGCAATATGGTCTAATTGATAAGGATATGTATAATTTTCTGTATATAGAACATCCTTGCACTCCGGTGTTATACACCTTACCAAAAATTCACAAAATTTTGCATGTCCCTCCAGGATTAACTAATGTGTCAATTTTTCTGGATCGGATTTTGAGACCTTATGTAGAAGTATTGAGTTCATTTGTAAAGGATACTGGAGATTTTCTTAGAAAGATTGACACATTGGGTATGAAAACAGAAAAGTATATATTATTCAGTTTGGATGTAGAGAGCTTATACACCTCAATTACCCATGAAAGTGGGATGGGGGCAGTTAAAACTGTATTAGGGATTAATAAAAATCAATCTAAGGCTCAAACTCATTTTCTATTACAACTGTTAGACAACTGTAATTACTTTCTGTTTGAAGATGATTATTTTTTGCAGATACAGGGCACTGCCATAGGGTCCAACGTCACCCTAAACTATGCAAATATATTTATGAATGTTTTTGAAGAAAAATTTGTCTTCACTAATCCTGGTTTTCATCGGTATGGCGCCTGTTGGTGGCGCTATATTGATTATATTTTTGGGATATGGTTTGGCGACGTTGGATCCCTTTTGGCCTTTGACTGAATTAAATGAAGCCACTGGACATATTAATTTCAAACTTACATGGAGTTAAAGTGATATCACATTCCTTGACACTAAAGTAATAAAAAATGGAAGGGATTTAAAAGTAGATCTATTTAGAAAAGACACAGATAGGAATAGTCTACTTCATTTTGAGAGTGCTCACCTTCTACCTCTTTTGAAAGCCCTTCCCCGAAGTCAGTTTTTAAGAGCACGCAGGATTATTACTGATGATAATCTCTTGAGAGTGAGATTTAAAGAAATGGCCAATAGATTTGTAAATAGAGGATATCCCTCTGCATTTATTGATACAGTAATGAAGCATGTTTTATCCATTTCTAGAGAGACTCTGTTGAGTCCTATGAAGAAAAATAAAAAGGATCAGCATTTAGTTTTTGTTTCTGAATTTAATTCACAATCAGATCAGATCCAACGTATTATTAAAAAACATTGGACAGTTTTATCAAACTGTAATCCAGAAATTAAAGAGTTCCAAAATTTTCCCATGCCTGCATATAAACAAGGCTTGAATTTGAAACAGCAATTGGTTAAAGCTGATGTTGGTTCTAATATAAAATCTAAACAAAATTATATTACTTGTAAAAATGAGGGGTGATATCCTTGTCTTAATTGCTCATGTTGTTATAACATGATTAAAGGTCCTAACTTTTTCCACCCAATCACAGGAAAGAAATTTAAAATCAAAGGTTTCCATACATGTTATACATTGTTTGTGATTTATTTAATTAAATGTCCCTGTGGGCGGAGCTATGTAGGAGGAACAACTAGGGTCATCAAAGATAGGATAATTGAGCATAAAAGTAATATTAGAACTAAGAACATTACAGCCCATGTAGCTCATCACTTTATTGAAATGGGTCACTCAATAGGGCAACTGAGGTTTCAGATAATTGAAAATGTTTTGATGCCACGTAGATTAGGAGATAGAGAGTACTTGTTAAAGCAGCGTGAATGTTTTTGGATCTGGAAATTAGGTACGATTGAGCCTAATGGGTTAAATAAAGATTGGGATATGTCTGTATTCCTGTAAATGGATTTATTTGATAAATAGATAGAAGAATGTAACTATTTAATCTTAACCATAAAGAATCAATGACTTTTATAATATCTGTGTAAGTAGGTTTTCAACTAGATTCTATTTTTCTAGATGTTTTTAATTGTATATAAAGGTTTCCCCTTTTAGGATGTTTTAGAAAGGGTTAATATGTTGTTTACACAAGAGTGCCACCTAGTGGTGGATAAGTATAAATAGAATCATTTCAGCATGGTGTGTAGCATGATTAAGGTAGCAATATTGAAACGTTGCTGCTGTTTATTGCTGTGTTAAATAATAAAACACTTTTTTGCTGCTACTTATTGTGGATTTGTCTGATGGATTCAGAGACTTGAGTGGGCCTCTGGAGTAGCGTGCAGGGGTCGTTGAGTGCTGGATTGATCTATTTTGCTATTTCCTTTAGCATAGCACAGCAGCCTCCGCCTTAACTTTTTCTATCTATTGATGCATAGCCTCCTAACTATACTATACCGCCATATCCATTGGGAGAATACTCACTCAACCAGGCTTTTGATAGGCCAATTCCGCAGTCGTTCAAAAATCCTCTACATTGATTGGTTAAAATCAATGTCCCTCAAGATCCAATCCTGTAGCACTTTTCATGTCTGACTATCAGACTGTTTAATGACCGGCCCCTTCACACACTGCAGTAGATAAAGTAGTATCACTAGCAACTATACTCGACTCACGTCCCAGTGTTGAGATCCTGTAACTTGACCACATCATTTTGATCACATCGGCCAGGATCTACCAGCAGCGTCTTTGGGATCTACCTATTGGGCACCCCTGCTCTATTCCATTCATATGTAAATATACACTTCTCCTTTGTGAGGCAAATTGCACCACCCTAGTGCATAGTCTGGGATGCTCAGTATTACCATACACACATTTTCATCTTTTTTCATTCACCCTTGCAAATACGTAGATACTTTAAAAATATATATTTTCAAAACCATTAACTAAGAAAAAAATGTCTCCTAGATCTCAATTTTTTTTTTTTTAACTTGGATGCTATTACCGGTATTTAAAAAACCCACATGTAAATGTGGTTAGATTCTAACATTAATAAAATCTCTCAAGCACTATCTTTTTGATTGTGTGCAAAATGCTCATTTTCATACATTATCCTACTGATGCCACCTATCATGAAAAAAGAAAAATGCTCAATGTATGAGTTGTGTAAAAGCATTTTATTATTGCACACTTGCTTGCATATAACAATGTGTTTAACCCCTTAACGGTACACTAAACCCAAAAAAATTCTTTCATACTTCAAGTAGAGAATACAATTTTAAACAACATTCTAATTTACTTCTATTATCTAATTTGCTTCATTCTTTAGATATCCTTTGTTGAAGAAATTGCAATGCACATGGGAGAGCCATTCACACGAGGCATCTATGCGCAGCAACCAATCAGCAGCTACTGAGTCTATCTAGATATGCTTTTCAGCAAAGTATATCAAGAGAATGAAGCAAATTAGATAATAGAAGTAAATTAGAAAGTTGTTTAAAATTGCATGCTCTTTCTAAATTATGAAAGAAAGAATTTGGGTTTCATGTCCCTTTAACGACCGAGGACATGCAGGGCACGTCCTCAAAAAAAAGACAGTTAATGCCTGAGGACGTACCCTGCACGTCCTTGGTGTGGAAATCCATCCGATGTAGAGAGAGCTACTCTGTGAGCCCTCTCTGCACCGGACATCGATGGCCGGTATTGTTATTGGGTGGGAGCCGACTTGGGAGGCGGGTGGACGGACATCGATGGGACCTGTAATGTGGAGGGGGGCGGGGGGGCATGCATGGGAGCGCACGAGTTTCTGCCAGTACTTAAGATGGCGTGGACAATTGTGGGGTGGGAGAGGAAAGAGAGCTGTTTGTGAGGGATCAGGGGGTCTGATGTTTCAGGTGGGAGGCTGAGCTCTACACTAAAGCTAAAATTAACCCTGAAAGTTCCCTACAAGCGCAATAATTAACCCCTTCACTGCTAGCCATAATACACGTGTGATGCGCAGCGGCATTTAGCGGCCTTCTAATTACCAAAAATCAACACCAAAGCCAAATATGTCTGCTATTTGTGAACAAAGGGGATCCCAGAGAAGCATTTACAACCATTTGTGCCATAATTGCACAAGCTGTTTGTAAATAATTTCAGTGAGAAACCTAAAGTTTGTGGAAAAAGTTTGTAAAAAATTGGAACTTTTTTTTTTTATTTGATCGCATTTGGCGGTGAAATTGTGGCATGAAATATACCAAAATGGGCCTAGATCAATACTTTGGGTTGTCTACTACACTACACTACACTAAAGCTAGAATTAACCCTACAAGCTCCCTAATTAACCCCTGCACTGCTGGGAATAATACACGTGTGATGAACAGTGGCATTTAGCGGCCTTCTAATTACCAAAAAGCAACGCCAAAGCCATATATGTCTGCTATTTCTAAACAAAGGGGATCTCAGAGAAGCATTTACAACCATTTGTGCTATAATTGCACAAGCTGTTTGTAAATGATTTCAGTGAGAAACCTAAAATTTTGAAAAATTTAACTTTTTTTTATTTGATCGCATTTGGCAGTGAAATGGTGGCATGAAATATACCAAAATGGGCCTAGATCAATACTTGGGGTTGTCTACTACACTACACTAAAGCTAAAATTTCCCCAAAAAGCTCCCTACATGCTCCCTAATTAACCCCTTCACTGCTGGGCATAATACACGTGTGGTACGCAGTGGAATTTAGCAGCCTTCTAATTACCAAAAAGCAACGCCAAAGCCATATATGTCTTCTATTTCTGAACAAATAAATAATTGCACAAGCTGTTTGTAAATAATTTCAGTGAGAAACCAAATGTTTGTGAAAAAAATTGTTAAAAAGTGAACGATTTTTTTGTATTTGATCACATTTGGGGTGAAATGGTGGCATGAAATATACCAAAATGGGCCTAGATCAATACTTTGGGTTGTCTACTAAAAAATATATATATATATACATGTCAATGGATATTCAGAGATTCCTGAAAGATATTAGTGTTCTAATGTAACTAGCACTAATTTTGGAAAAAAAAATGGTTTGGAAATAGCAAAGTGCTACTTGTATTTATGGCCCTATAACTTACAAAAAAAAGCAAAGAACATGTAAACATTGGGTGTTTCTAAACTCAGGACAAAATTTAGAAACTATTTAGCATGGGTGTTTTTTGGTGGTTGTAGATGTGTAACAGATTTTGGGGGTCAAAGTTAGAAAAAGTGTGTTTTTTTATTTTTTCTCATATTTAATTAAAAACATTATAGTAAATTATAAGATATGATGAAAATAATGGTATCTTTAGAAAGTCCATTTAATGGCGAGAAAAACTGTATATAATATGTGTGGGTATAGTAAATGAGTAAGAGGAAAATTACAGCTAAACACAAACACAGCAAAAATGTAAAAATAGCCTTGGTCCCAAACGGACAGAAAATGGGGTTAAACCTCATTTTCTTCACTATCTGAAATATTTTAAGTCCTTTGCATGCTATTATCATCTGGGATGTTGCCTGGTATTTTGGGTTGTGGGCAAAAAAGTGGATCAAAGTCCATTCTAGATAAAAGATAGTTCTTTCGTGTTACAGCATATTTATCAACAAATAATGTCACCTTTTTTATTGTTCTTGTTATGGTTGATCAGGTTTAAAGTGATGGTAAATTCTAGCATTTTTTAAATGCTAGAATTTAGCAGTGCTACAAATAAAAGGGACTTTCAGTCATTAAGTATAAAATACTTCATGCTGAAAGTTATTTTATTTGCCTTTAGCTTATGCCACGTTGAGTGCCTCAAGTCGCCCACAGCAGAACACTATTTTGTCAATGAGGTGATTTTAGCCAATAGCGTGCTAGCCATACATACAGCATAATTCCTACTGGGCTGCATGGTAATTAGCTAAGAGGTGGAAACGTCACCTAATATAAAAAATAGCGTTCTGCCATGGGAGGCCTGTGGCACTTAGAGCGACATATGCTGCAGGCAAATAAAGGAACTTTCAGCATGAAGTATTTTATACTTTATGACTAAAATGCCCCTTTATTTGAAGCACTGGTAAATCCTAGAGTTTCAAAAATGCTAGTATTTACCATCACTTTAATGTCCTATGATGATGCAGATTCTTTGCCATCAAGATTCCTATCTTGTTAGCATATTTTCTCTTCTTGCGGACAGACTGCTTGGATTGTATATGGAGGGCATGATTGTGAAAGCAAAAATATAATTTATGCTTACCTGATAAATTCATTTCTCCTGTAGTGTAGTCAGTCCACGGGTCATCCATTACTTATGGGATTATATCTCCTCCCTAACAGGAAGTGCAAGAGGATCACCCAAGCAGAGCTGCCATACAGCTCCTCCCCTCTACGTCATATCCAGTCATTCGACCGAAACCAAACGAGAAAGGAGAAACTATAGGGTGCAGTGGTGACTGGAGTTTAATTAAAATTTAGACCTGCCGTAAAAAACAGGGCGGGCCGTGGACTGACTACACTACAGGAGAAATGAATTTATCAGGTAAGCATAAATTATATTTTCTCCTGTTAAGTGTAGTCAGTCCACGGGTCATCCATTACTTATGGGATACTACCAATACCAAAGCTAAAAGTACACGGATGACGGGAGGGACAGGCAGGATCTTTACACGGAAGGAACCAATGCCTGTAGAACCTTTCTCCCAAAAACAGCCTCCGAAGAAGCAAAAGTGTCAAATTTGTAAAATTTTGAAAAAGTGTGAAGTGAAGACCAAGTTGCAGCCTTGCAAATCTGTTCAACAGAGGCCTCATTCTTAAAGGCCCAAGTGGAAGCCACAGCTCTAGTAGATTGAGCCGTAATCCTTTCAGGAGGCTGCTGTCCAGCAGTCTCATAGGCTAAACGTATTATGCTACGAAGCCAAAAAGAGAGAGAGGTAGCCGAAGCTTTTTGACCTCTCCTCTGTCCAGAATAAACGACAAACAGGGAAGAAGTTTGACGAAAATCTTTAGTTGCCTGCAAATAAAATTTCAGGGCACGGATGACGTCCAGATTGTGCAGAAGTCGTTCCTTCTTTGAAGAAGGGTTAGGGCACAATGATGGAACAACAATCTCTTGATTGATATTCTTGTTAGTGACTACCTTAGGTAAGAACCCAGGTTTAGTACGCAGAACTACCTTGTCTGAATGAAAAATCAGATAAGGAGAATCACAATGTAAGGCCGATAACTCAGAGACTCTTCGAGCCGAGGAAATAGCCATTAAAAACAGAACTTTCCAAGATAACAGCTTGATATCAATGGAATGAAGGGGTTCAAACGGAACACCTTGCAGAACGTTAAGAACTAAGTTTAAGCTCCACGGCGGAGCAACAGTCTTAAATACAGGCTTAATCCTAGCCAAAGCCTGACAAAAAGCCTGAACGTCTGGAACTTCTGCCAGACGTTTGTGTAAAAGGATAGACAGAGCTGAAATCTGTCCCTTTAACGAACTAGCAGATAAACCCTTTTCTAAACCTTCTTGTAGAAAAGACAATATCCTAGGAATCCTAACCTTACTCCATGAGTAACTCTTGGATTCGCACCAATATAAGTATTTACGCCATATTTTATGGTAAATTTTCCTGGTAACAGGTTTCCTAGCCTGTATTAAGGTATCAATCACTGACTCCGAGAATCCCCGCTTTGATAGAATCAAGCGTTCAATCTCCATGCAGTCAGCCTCAGAGAAATTAGATTTGGATGTTTGAAAGGACCCTGAATCAGAAGGTCCTGTCTCAGAGGCAGAGACCATGGTGGACAGGACGACATGTCCACTAGATCTGCATACCAGGTCCTGCGTGGCCATGCAGGCGCTATTAGAATCATCGATGCTCTCTCCTGTTTGTCAATCGAGGAAGCATCGGGAAGGGTGGAAACACATAAGCCATGTTGAAGACCCAAGGTGCTGTCAGAGCATCTATCAGTACCGCTCCCGGGTCCCTGGACCTGGATCCGTAACAAGGAAGCTTGGCGTTCTGGCGAGACGCCATGAGATCCAGATCTGGTTTGCCCCAAAGATGAAGCAGTTGGGCAAACACCTCCGGATGAAGTTCCCACTCCCCCGGATGAAAGGTCTGGCGACTTAGAAAATCCGCCTCCCAGTTCTCCACGCCTGGGATGTGGATCGCTGACAGGTGGCAAGAGTGAGACTCTGCCCAGCGAATTATCTTTGAGACTTCCATCATCGCTAGGGAACTCCTTGTTCCTCCTTGATGGTTGATGTAAGCCATAGTCGTGATGTTGTCCGACTGAAACCTGATGAACCTCAGAGTTGCTAACTGAGGCCAAGCCAGAAGAGCATTGAAAATTGCTCTTAATTCCAGAATGTTTATCGGAATGAGTCTCTCCTCCTGAGTCCATGATCCCTGAGCCTTCAGGGAATTCCAGACTGCGCCCCAACCTAGAAGGCTGGCGTCTCTTGTTACAATCGTCCAATCTGGCCTGCGGAAGGGCATCCCCTTGGACAGATGTGGCCGAGAAAGCCACCATAGAAGAGAATCTCTGGTCTCTTGATCCAGATTTAGCAGAGGGGACAAATCTGAGTAATCCCCATTCCACTGACTTAGCATGCACAATTGCAGCGGTCTGAGATGCAGGCGCGCAAAAGGTACTATGTCCATTGCCGCTACCATTAAGCCGATTACCTCCATGCACTGAGCCACTGACGGGTGTTGAATGGAATGAAGGACACGGCAAGCATTTAGAAGTTTTGATAACCTGTCCTCCGTCAGGTAAATTTTCATTTCTACAGAATCTATAAGAGTCCCTAAGAAGGGAACTCTTGTGAGTGGCAATAGAGAACTCTTTTCTATGTTCACCTTCCACCCATGCGACCTTAGAAATGCCAGAACTAACTCTGTATGAGACTTGGCAGTTTGGAAACTTGACGCTTGTATCAGAATCTCGTCTAGGTACGGAGCTACCGCTATGCCTCGCGGTCTTAGTACCGCCAGAAGAGAGCCCAGAACCTTTGTAAAGATTCTTGGAGCCGTAGCTAACCCGAAGGGAAGAGCTACAAACTGGTAATGCCTGTTTAGGAAGGCAAATCTTAGATACCGGTAATGATCCTTGTGAATCGGTATGTGAAGGTAGGCATCCTTTAAATCCACTGTGGTCATGTACTGACCCTCTTGGATCATGGGTAAGATGGTTCGAATAGTTTCCATTTTGAACGATGGAACTCTTAGGAATTTGTTTAGGATTTTTAAGTCCAAGATTGGTCTGAAGGTTCCCTCTTTTTTGGGAACCACAAACAGATTTGAATAGAATCCTTGCCCGTGTTCCGACCGCGGAACTGGGTGGATCACTCCCATTAGTAAGAGGTCTTGTACACAGTGTAGAAACGCCTCTTTCTTTATCTGGTTTGCTGATAACCTTGAAAGATGAAATCTCCCTTGTGGAGGAGAAGCTTTGAAGTCCAGAAGATATCCCTGAGATATGATCTCCAACGCCAAGGGATCCTGGACATCTCTTGCCCAAGCCTGGGCGAAGAGAGAAAGTCTGCCCCCCACTAGATCTGTTTCCGGATCGGGGGCCCTCACTTCATGCTGTCTTAGGGGCAGCAGCAGGTTTTCTAGCCTGCTTGCCCTTGTTCCAGGACTGGTTAGGTTTCCAGCCCTGTCTGTAGCGAGCAACAGTTCCTTCCTGTCTTGGAGCGGAGGAAGTTGATGCTGCTCCTGCCTTGAAGTTACGAAAGGCACGAAAATTAGACTGTTTAGCCCTTGGTTTGGCCCTGTCTTGAGGCAGGGCATGGCCCTTACCTCCAGTAATGTCAGCGATAATTTCTTTCAAACCGGGCCCGAATAATGTCTGCCCTTTGAAAGGAATATTAAGCAATTTAGATTTAGAAGTCACATCAGCTGACCAGGATTTAAGCCACAGCGCTCTACGCGCTTGAATGGCGAATCCGGAGTTCTTAGCCGTAAGTTTGGTTAAATGTACTACGGCATCAGAAATAAATGAATTAGCTAGCTTAAGGGCTTTAAGCTTGTTCATAATCTCATCCAATGGAGCTGTGCTAAGGGTCTCTTCCAGAGACTCAAACCAGAATGCCGCCGCAGCAGTGACAGGCGCAATGCATGCAAGGGGTTGTAATATAAAACCTTGCTGAACAAACATTTTCTTAAGGTAACCCTCTAACTTTTTATCCATTGGATCTGAAAAAGCACAGCTATCCTCCACCGGGATAGTGGTGCGCTTAGTCAGAGTAGAAACTGCTCCCTCCACCTTAGGGACCGTCTGCCATAGGTCTAGCTATATAAAAAACGCTACTGCGCCTTTAAGAAACATAAAAATGTGACACAGTTGAATTAACGATCCTATCTATAGTTAGGTGCAAGAGAATGACTGGATATGACGTAGAGGGGAGGAGCTGTATGGCAGCTCTGCTTGGGTGATCCTCTTGCACTTCCTGTTAGGGAGGAGATATAATCCCATAAGTAATGGATGACCCGTGGACTGACTACACTTAACAGGAGAAAAATATATTTTATAACAACATTTAGCTGTGTTTACCCATGAGAAAATATTAACCGCAGGGCACTTCTGGTCCCGAATGAAAACTGCTTCTAATCTAATCAGCTGCACTAGTCACACGACCCTAGCGCAGATGTTTGGATGGTGATCAGCTAAAAAAAAAAAGTAGTTGAAGTGAGCCACAATTAATTTTAAACATAGGCTCACCTTAACCACAAGGCTTTATACTAAACTAACAAATGTTCATAAATCAAGCCCAATATCTACATCTACATAAAACCAAAGGAACTGCATCTTACAGAATCCCAGTGTGTTAATCACATATTAATGACATGACTCTATGGTAATCCAAGGAAAGTTTTCCTTAAGGAGATCACAGAATTTAGACATTTAATATAAGGCTCCAATATAAACATTAAAGCTGCTTAGCCTTAAGGTGGCTAACATTGACAGTAGCAATGAGGAAAAGTACTACACTATATTCAACTGAAATAAAGTGAAGTCTTTTTTAACATCAATTTCAATTTTTTTTAGTTTGTTAAAATTAGATTGGTCACAACTGCAGGTCAATGCCCCAGAAATAGGCCTAGGAGCATGAAAAGACTACACACATGGCTGTATGACAGTGAATTTCCTGAAACTAAATACAGGAAAATAGACAGATAGATAGATAGATAGATAGATAGATAGATAGATAGATAGATGATAGATGATAGATAGATAGATAGATAGATAGATAGATAGATAGATAGATAGTCCAGTGCTCTGTTGTACTCTTTTCTGGACTAATTCCTGTAATATTTAATATCAGTTTGTTTAGTATTTTGATGAATTTATTTGTTTATCAGGATAATTAATGCTGTGCTATGGCAATAAAAAATACACAGTAACATAGTTTACATATGGATTACATTCCGCTAGATTTGGAGTTTTGTCGGTAATGACCCAAAAAACTAACGCCGGCTTTTTTGGTAATCCAAGGAAAGTTTTCCTTAAGGAGATCACAGAATTTAGACATTTAATATAAGGCTCCAATATAAACATTAAAGCTGCTTAGCCTTAAGGTGGCTAACATTGACAGTAGCAATGAGGAAAAGTACTACACTATATTCAACTGAAATAAAGTGAAGTCTTTTTTAACATCAATTTCAATTTTTTTTAGTTTGTTAAAATTAGATTGGTCACAACTGCAGGTCAATGCCCCAGAAATAGGCCTAGGAGCATGAAAAGACTACACACATGGCTGTATGACAGTGAATTTCCTGAAACTAAATACAGGAAAATAGACAGATAGATAGATAGATAGATGATAGATGATAGATGATAGATAGATAGATAGATAGATAGATAGATAGATAGATAGATAGATAGATAGATAGATGATCGATAGATAGATAGATAGATAGATAGATAGATAGATAGATAGATAGTCCAGTGCTCTGTTGTACTCTTTTCTGGACTAATTCCTGTAATATTTAATATCAGTTTGTTTAGTATTTTGATGAATTTATTTGTTTATCAGGATAATTAATGCTGTGCTATGGCAATAAAAAATACACAGTAACATAGTTTACATATGGATTACATTCCGCTAGATTTGGAGTTTTGTCGGTAATGACCCGAAAAACTAACGCCGGCTTTTTTCTGGCCGCACCATAAAAATAGAGAGTCCACATAAAGGCTGCGTTAGGCTCCAAAAAAGGAGTGTAGAGCATATTTAACGCAGCTTCAACTCTCGATACTAGAGTTGCTTACGCAAGCGGCCAGCCTCAAAAACGTGCTCGTGCATGATTCCCCCATAGGAAACAATGGGGCTGTTTGAGCTGAAAAAAAACCTAACACCTGCAAAAAAGCCGCGTTCAGCTCTTAACGCAGCCCCATTGTTTGCTATGGGGAAACACTTCCTACGTCTGCACCTAACACTCTAACATGTACCCCGAGTCTAAACACCCCTAACCTTACACTTATTAACCCCTAATCTGCCGCCCCCGCTATTGCTGACAACTGCATTTTATTTTTAACCCCTAATCTGCCGCTCCGTAAACCGCCGCTACTTACATTATCCCTATGTACCCCTAATCTGCTGCCCCTAACACCGCCGACCCCTATATTATATTTATTAACCCCTAATCTGCCCCCCACAACGTCGCCTCCACCTGCCTACACTTATTAACCCCTAATCTGCCGACCGGAGCTCACCGCTATTCTAATAAATGTATTAACCCCTAAAGCTAAGTCTAACCCTAACACTAACACCCCCCTAAGTTAAATATAATTTACATCTAACGAAATTAATTAACTCTTATTAAATAAATTATTCCGATTTAAAGATAAATACTTACCTGTAAAATAAATCCTAATATAGCTACAATATAAATTATAATTATATTGTAGCTATTTTAGGATTAATATTTATTTTACAGGCAACTTTGTAATTATTTTAACCAGGTACAATAGCTATTAAATAGTTAAGAACAGCCAATAGAATGCGAGCTCAATCTGATTGGCTGATTGGATCAGCCAATCCGATTGAACTTGATTCTGATTGGCTGATTCCATCAGCCAATCAGAATATTCCTACCTTAATTCCGATTGGCTGATAGAATCCTATCAGCCAATCGGAATTCGAGGGACGCCATCTTGGATGATGTCCGTTAAAGGAACCGTCATTCTTCAGTTGGACGTCGCCGGAAGAAGATGGGTCCGCGGTGGCGGTCTTCAGGATGGAGCCGGTCGTCATCGGATGAAGATAGAAGATGCCGCTTGGATCAAGATGGTTGCCGGTCCGGATCGCCTCTTCTTCCCGGATAGGATGAAGACTTTGGACCCTCTTCTGGACTTCTTCAGTGGATGTCTAGCCCCCGCTTGGGTTGGATGAAGATATCGGAGCCAGGACCGATCGGTGATACCCGGTGAGGTGAAGACAAGGTAGGAAGATCTTCAGGGGCTTAGTTTTAGGTTTATTTAAGGGGGGTTTGGGTTAGATTAGGGGTATGTGGGTGGTGGGTTGTAATGTTGGGGGGGGGTATTGTATGTTTTTTTTTACAGGCAAAAGAGCTGAACTTCTTGGGGCATGCCCCGCAAAGGGCCCTGTTCAGGGCTGGTAAGGTAAAAGAGCTTTTAACTTTAGTAATTTAGAATAGGGTAGGGCATTTTTTATTTTGGGGGTCTTTGTTGTTTTATTAGGGGGCTTAGAGTAGGTGTAATTAGTTTAAATTGTTGTAATATTTTTCTTATGTTTGTAAATATTTTTTTATTTTTTGTAACTTAGTTCTTTTTTATTTTTTGTACTTTAGCTAGTTTATTTAATTGTATTTATTTGTAGGAATTGTATTTAATTAATTTATTGATAGTGTAGTGTTAGGTTAATTGTAGGTAATTGTAGGTAGTTTATTTAATTAATTTATTGATAGTGTAGTGTTAGGTTTAATTGTAACTTAGGTTAGTATTTATTTTACAGGTCATTTTGTAATTATTTTAACTATTTTAGCTATTAAATAGTTCTTAACTATTTAATAGCTATTGTACCTGGTTAAAAAAATTACAAAGTTGCCTGTAAAATAAATATTAATCCTAAAATAGCTACAATATAATTATAATTTATATTGTAGCTATATTAGGATTTATTTTACAGGTAAGTATTTATCTTTAAATCGGAATAATTTATTTAATAAGAGTTAATTAATTTCGTTAGATGTAAATTATATTTAACTTAGGGGGGTGTTAGTGTTAGGGTTAGACTTAGCTTTAGGGGTTAATACATTTATTAGAGTAGCGGTGAGCTCCGGTCGGCAGATTAGGGGTTAATAATTGAAGTTAGGTGTCGGCGATGTTAGGGAGGGCAGATTAGGGTTTAATACTATTTATTATAGGGTTAGTGATGCGGATTAGGGGTTAATAACTTTATTATAGTAGCGCTCAGGTCCGCTCGGCAGATTAGGGGTTAATAAGTGTAGGCAGGTGGAGGCGACGTTGTGGGGGGCAGATTAGGGGTTAATAAATTTAATACAGGGGTCGGCGGTGTTAGGGGGAGCAGATTAGGGGTACATAAGGATAACGTAGGTGGCGGTCGGCAGATTAGGGGTTAAAAAAATGTATTCGAGTGTCGGCGATGTGGGGGGACCTCGGTTTAGGGGTACATAGGTAGTTTATGGGTGTTAGTGTACTTTAGAGTACAGTAGTTAAGAGCTTTATGAACCGGCGTAAGCCCAGAAAGCTCTTAACTACTGACTTTTTTCCTGCGGCTGGAGTTTTGTCGTTAGATGTCTAACGCTCACTTCAGAAACGACTCTAAATACCGGAGTTATAAAAATCCCATTGAAAAGATAGGATACGCAATTTACGTAAGGGGATCTGCGGTATGGAAAAGTCGCGGCTGAAAAGTGAGCGTTAGACCCTATTTTGAGTGACTCCAAATACCGGCGGTAGCCTAAAACCAGCGTTAGGAGCCTCTAACGCTGGTTTTCACGGCTACCGCCAAACTCCAAATCTAGGTCATAGACTTTGAATCTGAATAGCACATACTAAGAAATAATTTGTACAGCCCTTCTAATGGATTGGAATAGACCCTAATAGTAACATACATTATCTTACAAGCTATAATTATACTAGACAGATCATGGCCAATTATTGTGGTCATTTTCCAAGATGATTTGCTATTAACAACCTCACTCACTAATTCAGATACATTTCCTGTGGTATAATTCTTAACATTTAATGCTATCCCTAGAGTATCACTGGTTCATTACCTATACTTTACTCTGAGTTATAATTAATTTAAATTTGCCTTTTTTTATGCTGTTTCTTGCTCTTTTCCTGTTTTTGAATATGCTTAAAGTTTATAAAGAATATAAAAATATTTCCAATGTACGCCTCAAGCATTAGGAAAAGTTTAAAATGCCAACACTTATAAAGTATCATTAAGTTTACAGAGTATCATTAGTAATAGGAACCAGCAATTAAATAATAAAACCTAATCAAGAACTACATAGAAATTTATTTTTCCATCTCCTCCACAAATTCATGCTTCTCGCACAAAGGATTCATTCTGATTTAATAGATATGAAGACATAATTCACTGTACTTGGCAAGGCACATTTTTTTTCTATATTTGAAGTCTCTCCAGCTCTGAACCACAGTAGCGATAGCATGATCCACTGGCCAGATGTTAGTATAAGCTTATCTTTGTCCTTGTACAGACTGTGAGGATTGCAGGTGAATGAAGCTAATGGAAAGAAAATATCCTGGATGCTTTGAACATAACAAAATTTCTCTATTGTGAATGAAATTCCACACAAAAAAATTTAAACTGCTCTCTGATTAATTTATTTCTTCGAATATTAGGGAGGCTATTTATATGGTCTCAGGGGAAATTAGTATTTTATTATTCTATAGCAATTGGTCATTTCTTAATTTTTCTGGGTGATAGGGAGAAAAGATATGCAAAACATATGCATGATCCATTGTTGACCTAATTTACGTATTTATTTAGCAAATATATCAATACCCATGCACTGTATTTGCAGTGTATTTCGCAAACTGTATTTTAAATGTTTCCATATGGACTAATACTCATGTGCAAAGTTTAACAAATAATAGTACAAAACTAGATTTTTTGTATGAAGATACATTATCATTAAAGCGGATAAATTCCTAAGATGTCTGATTTAATAAAATTAGTTAATTTTTTTGAGCATGTATGGTATATTTATTTATTGAATTTTTTGTGCATTAGTTTAAAATGGCACTAAAATACATTATGGTTAGGGCAGTGGTTAGCAGTTTTATTGGAAAAACAGAATACTAGTGAATAATGTATGTACAAGTATAAAAAAAAAGCTATCAGCCAGATCTAGGTAGTGGGTATTTGGGCTGAAAAAATGAGTGACAATGATGATAAAATGATTTTGTTCTTTTTACCCCTTCATTCAGCAGGGGAAATTTTAGACATCACCAGACATCGTTGACGAAAATTTACATATGATGGCCTTATTTATTAAAAAGTCAGTCAAAAACATGCACATCAAGTACAGCGCGATGAGCATCGGACTGTTGATAAATAAGAGTCATCGATGTTGTGGATATTCTGTTTTTTCTAACTTTATTTATACCATTTCATTACTGTTCATGTAAACGCACATTTCTCTAAAGCTAATCTTTTATTTTTCATCTGTTAATATCCAAGAAATTGCTAGATTTATACCTGAACAAACAATAATATCTCATAGAAATTTATTTTTGTATTTATTTGTTATACAAAAAATCTGATATGATATTTTCACATAAATGTATGTGTATTTGTATTTCTAGAAATCATGATATGCCTATATCATATTTTTTTCTTTTTAAAAAATGATTACTAATGCTAGAATGTGTACATATATCTTTGCACATACTTGTATATATACATGTGTTATGTCAGAAATCTTTTGCAAACATATTTACATGTCCCTAAATTCCTTTTTTTGTTCTAAACAATGTTGTCTTTCATATATCTGTATTTATTTATACCACTATATGTATATAGTGTAAATATATTATTATTTTAAGCAAGAATATAATAATAATAATAATAATAATAAATAGATTTATCCAAAAAAGGAATATATTATATATGTATTTATTTCATTTGTATCCTTATATCTATTAGTGCACCAAATTTGAAGTAATACCTTGCGCCAAATTTGAAGCAATAATATTGTCCCTTTGCTTTGTAATGCGAGACAAAGATGTAACATAATACATAAGTAGGGTAACATCTCCCTACTTGATTTTATTTAGTAATAAGGGATAAATAAAATCCACTTAAAAGGACATGAAGCCTATATTTTGTCTTATGATTTAGAAAGAGTATACAATTTTAATAAAGTGTCTAATTTACTTTTATTATCTAATTTGCTTCATTTTCTTGCAGCATCGAACATATCCTTTCTGTGTTTTCAGACTCCCATTGATTTGTATGGCATTCACGGCCTCAAAGGTGGTGGTTTGAACGATAGGTACGGTGCATCAGAATAGACACGAGCGTACCTGTTGAATTGTTTAATAAATTGGAAAGAGGGTCAAATGATCAGTATCCCGAATAACAAAAGCATTGATCTGTGTTGGATTGATATCGCTGGAGAGTATATTACGTCACACATTTAAACATTTGACGATCTTGACGCTTTGTTAACTACGGCAGACCAACTTCAGACCAACTTTGTGTTTAATTTGATGCGGAATTCCAGCAAATTATCAGTTGAAGCATTGATAAATCAGCCCCTAAACATGAAATCAAGTTGATAAACATGGGGAGTGAATCTGTGGTGATGCAGAAAATACCTGTGCAAAATATTTGTTTACATTTTTACTAACTTAACCTCTGTGTTGAGAGGTTTTGTGATTTACTGTTCAGTAGGGATGGGCGAATGTTTCGCTACATTCGAAAAACGGCACGAATTTTAACACATTCGTTCGTTCGAATCGAATTTCGAATGTTTACATAACATTCGATTTTCGAATATTCGGTTTCGAATTTTACGATTACATTCGAAAATATTCGAATTCGAAAAATTCGAATTTAGATTGTAATAGTATTTCTAATGCTTTTCTTTAAATGTAATATTCGAATTATGCAATATTCGAATTCGAAAAATTCGAATTTAGATTGTAATAGTATTTCTAATGCTTTTTCTTTAAATGTAATATTCGAATTATGCAATACGTGTATTCGAATTCGAAAAATTCGAATTTAGATTGTAATAGTATTTCTAATGCTTTTTCTTTAAATGTAATATTCGAATTATGCAATACGTGTATTCGAATTCGAAAAATTCGAATTTAGATTGTAATAGTATTTCTAAAGCTTTTTCTTTAAATGTAATATTCGAATTATGCAATACGTGTTTTCTAATCGAAAAATTCGAATTTAGATTGTAATAGTATTTCTAATGCTTTTTCTTTAAATGTAATATTCGAATTATGCAATATTCGAATTTGAAAAATTCGAATTTAGATTGTAATAGTATTTCTAATGCTTTTTCTTTAAATGTAATATTCGAATTATGCAATACGTGTATTCGAATTCGAAAAATTCGAATTTAGATTGTAATAGTATTTCTAATGCTTTTTCTTTAAATGTAATATTCGAATTATGCAATACGTGTATTCGAATTCGAAAAATTCGAATTTAGATTGTAATAGTATTTCTAATGCTTTTTCTTTAAATGTCGTATTCGAATTATGCAATATTCTAATTCGAAAAATTCGAATTTAGATTGTAATAGTATTTCTAATGCTTTTTCTTTAAATGTAATATTCGAATTATGCAATACGTGTATTCGAATTCGAAAAATTCGAATTTAGTTTGTAATAGTATTTCTAATGCTTTTTCTTTAAATGTAATATTCGAATTATGCAATACGTGTATTCGAATTCGAAAAATTCGAATTTAGATTGTAATAGTATTTCTAAAGCTTTTTCTTTAAATGTAATATTCGAATTATGCAATACGTGTTTTCGAATTCGAAAAATTCGAATTTAGATTGTAATAGTATTTCTAATGCTTTTTTTTTAAATGTAATATTCAAATTATGCAATATTCGAAAAATTCGAATTTAGATTGTAATAGTATTTCTAATGCTTTTTCTTTAAATGTAATATTCAAATTATGCAACATTCGAATTCGAAAAATTCGAATTTAGATTGTAATAGTATTTCTAATGCTTTTTCTTTAAATGTAATATTCGAATTATGCAATACGTGTATTCGAATTCGAAAAATTCGAATTTAGATTGTAATAGTATTTCTAATGTTTTTCTTTAAATGTAATATTCGAATTATGCAATATTCGAATTCGAAAAATTCGAATTTAGATTGTAATAGTATTTCTAATGCTTTTTCTTTACATGTAATATTCGAATTATGCAATATTTGAATTCGAAAAATTCGAATTTAGATTGTAATAGTATTTCTAATGCTTTTTCTTTAAATGTAATATTCGAATTATGCAATATTCGAATTCGAAAAATTCGAATTTAGATTGTAATAGTATTTCTAATGCTTTTTCTTTAAATGTAATATTCGAATTATGCAATACCTGTATTCGAATTCGAAAAATTCGAATTTAGATTGTAATAGTATTTCTAATGTTTTTCTTTAAATGTAATATTCGAATTATGCAATATTCGAATTCGAAAAATTCGAATTTAGATTGTAATAGTATTTCTAATGCTTTTTCTTTAAATGTAATATTCGAATTATGCAATACGTGTATTCGAATTCGAAAAATTCGAATTTAGATTGTAATAGTATTTCTAATGCTTTTTCTTTAAATGTAATATTCGTATTATGCAATACGTGTATTCAAATTCGAAAAATTCGAATTTAGATTGTAATAGTATTTCTAATGCTTTTTCTTTAAATGTAATATTCGAATTATGCAATATTCGAAAAAAAAATTCGAATTTAGATTGTAATAGTATTTCTAATGCTTTTAAATGTAATATTCGAATTATGCAATATTCGAATTCGAAAAATTCGAATTTATATTTGAATTCGAAAAATTTGAATTTATATTCGAATTCGAAAAATTCGAATTTATATTCGAATTCGAAAAATTCGAATTTATATTCGAATTCGAAAAATTCGAATTTCGAATGTAGACATTCGATATAATTATAAACATTCGAATTCGAAAGTGACATTCGAAAACTGTAAATAACATTCGATTTTCGAATTTTTATGAATATTCGTTCTTATCGACATTCGAATTTAGAATTCGAATTTCGGTAATAACATTCGTTCTACATTCGAAATTCGAAAATTTGCACATTCGCCCATCCCTACTGTTCAGTAGTTAGAGATGTATTTGAAAATCCTGCTCTACCTTTTAGGCAACATCTGATCTATAAGAGGCAATCTGGTGTGACTGTTGTCTTCTCTAGTAAAATTTGTGGTCGGGACTTAGCAGGTTTGATTTTTCTTGAAGAAGAATACTCAATATAGTGCAATTCTGTTTAAACATAAATATATAAAATAAAAAACCTAATGTCTGTCATTTTCCCATATTTGGCAGTGTTTTAAAACCTAACAAAAATTATTGAATAAGCTCCAGGTTTTATAGTTTGATTGGGTTGCTGCCCTGTTGACTCCAAACTTACATAACCTTGACTTAAGTAAAAGGCACTATGGGCCCCATTTTACTATCGTTAAAATTTCTGTATGGTTATTAATTTTTGTTTGCTTGTTATGTCTTTAGAATCCTTTATAGTGTTTGTGATAGTAAAATTACATAAATGGGTATGTTCCCAAAAAACCCTATACAATCCTATTGTATATGTAGAAATAATAAGATGTCTCTATGTATTAATTTTCATTAAAAGTAAATGAAGTATGTTCCTGCAAGTCAAAATTCATTAAAAAAACACCCATAATATTATATTGTTTGTTGATGTACTTTTTTTGATGATCATACAAATACTGTACAATATAAAAAAACAGTAACAATTTGGAACATATTGCAACTAAAGGTTAAGATTAGCAATTAACAACATGTAGTTAAAGTTAACTTAAAGGGACAGTCAAGTCCAAAATAAACTTTCAAGATTCAAATTGGGCATGTCATTTTAAACAACTTTCCAATTTACTTTTATCACCGATATTGCTTTGTTCTCTTGGTATTCTTAGTTGAAAGCTAAACCTAGGTAGGCTCATATGCTAATTTCTTAGACCTTGAAAGCCGCCTCTTATGTGAATGCATTTTGAAAGTTTTCACCACTAGAGGGCATTAGTTCATGTGTGTCATTTAGATAACATTGAGCTCACGCACGTGAAGTTATCTAGGAGTAAGCACTGATTGGATAAAATGCAAGTCTGTCAAAAGAACTGAAATAAGGGGGCAGTTTGCAGAGGCATATATAAAAGGTAATTACAGAGATACAATCTGTATTATTATAACTGTGTTGGTTATGCAAAACTGGGGAATGGGTAATAAAGGGATTATCTATCTTTTTAAACAACAAAAATTCTAACCAAGTTTAGCAATGATTCAGCCAATAAAATGGTAAACATATAAACATAGATTTTTTTCATTTTGATATCAGATAAGAGCCATGTGGCCCTTCAAGTCTACCCATATTTTCTATAAAGTATAAGCTTAATTAGTTCATGGTGTAGCCTTATGCTTATAATAAAAACATTGCACCTACTATTTCTGTACTATCTGCATCAAATATATATGAAATTAATCACAGAATTATAACAATAAAGAAAGGTCCGCATGAACAAATTGGAAGAAGGGCACCTGTGACCCCACTTCCCCAGGAGTGGATTGTTCCAAAAGGGGAGTGGTCGAATGGGGGTTGATAAGACCCTTGACAGGAAGTGAGGTCACAGGTGTCTTTACAGGAGCAGCATGGTAGGAAGTGTGTAGGTGCATCGGCTTACCTGAAGATGGACGTGTTGCTGGAAGAGTTGCCGTCGGCGGCGAGACGGAATGGTGAGGCGTGGGTCCAGCAGCAGTTGACTACGGCTGGTGAGGCAGCCATGGTGGTTCCGGTGGATGGAGCAGCGGTCAGGAGTGGAGGACGGCCGGCCAGGAGGTCGAGGCCACCGGAGAGGTTGAGTCCAGAGGTCGGCACAAGGAGGTCCGGAAGGGAGAGGAGCCATCCAGGATGCCCGCAGGAGCAGCTGGCGAGGTAGGAAGGCAGCAGAGGTCGGTGGATGGGAGCGGTGTCCGAGGCGCGGCCTAGGATGGCGCTGGCGTCTGACATCATGGAGGTACATTAGCGTGTGGAAACGGGCACAACGAGAGGACGCGGGAGAGCGCAGAGAACCGGGAGGAGCGCCGTGGAGGCAGGTAAGGCAGCTGAGCTATCGAATGTCTGGGGGCATCCCGCTGAGCTATCGAATAGGATTGGTGATGGGGTGAATGGGGGCAGCCAGAAATAAGGCAGAGGGAGGAACTGAGGGCATACGGCTGCAGATTGGGAGCTGAGGGCGGCCAGAAGTAAGGCCGAGGGATGGCAGAAAGGGGGGACATAAGGATGTGAGACAGGGAGCGAGGGGCGGCCAGAAATAAGGCCGAGGGACAGAAAGGGAAAACATAACGTTTTAAGACAGGGAAAAAGGGGGGGCGGCCGGAAAGAAGGCCTAAGGGACAAAAAATGGGGCACAAAGGGGGGTTTTAGCAAGGGAAGGCCGGTTAGAAGGCTGAGAGGGGTGAGGGGAGGGATGGGGGTCTAGTGTGTGGAGGCCAGGGACATGGCCTGGGAGCTGTAGAAAGTGATTGGCGGCCGGGTAGTAGGCCGCAGGGTAGAATGGGAGGCCTGGGGCCTGGTGTATGCTGGCTGGGGATCAGATTGGTCATAGTAAAAAAAAAAAGGAGGGAAAACGGGTGAGTGGGTTTGCTGGGTGTAGCAGGGACTGAGGGATAGTGGCAGGGGGGTACAGGAAAAAAAAAAAAAAGAAAAGTAAAAGAAGGGCAGATGCAGGCTGGCAGAGTTTGATGGGAGGTTAGCCTAGGGGGGGGATTTATAAAAAAAAAAAAAAAAAGTAGCAAGAGGAGAATGCTCTGAGGAGGGAAGGAAGCCTGTGGGTGTGTGGTTGCTGAAATGATGGGGGCTTCAGTATAAAAAAAAAAAAAGAAAAGTGGGGATAAAGGGGGGGGGGGGGTTGAGTTGATGAGGAAAGGTTTTTTTCCCAGTCAGAATAAGTTTAACATTTTATACTGTTTTCAGGGTTGGCTAGGGAAGAACAGAGGGGCGAGGAGGCTCCAAACGCCAGTGGAAGGGAGATCCAAGCACAGCAGGAGCGGCATACGGAGCTGCCGCTTGAACTCAATGCCAGCGGCGACTTTAGAGATGAAGAGGAGGATCCTCTTGAAGGAACGTCAGCAGGACCAGGGACGGCTGGCCAGGTAAGAGATCTGTCTGCCTTGGCACATATCTTACAGTTATTGTCTCCTCAACGGAGTGGAGGGGGGCAGGCGACAGGGACCCAAAGGGGGGGTCAGTGGTTAGGGGGAGTTCTGAGGGGAAAGATGTTATTGCTATGTCCCCATTGCAGTCAACAGGGCAGGAGGCAGGACGGGGAGGAGGGACACACACCCGGACAGGACGGTGATCTTGGGAGGATGCCGGAGGTCTAGGTCACTGCTGAGGAGGACCACCGGCATCCCCCACCTGGGCGCGGGTGGAGAGGAGCCGTGACCAGAGCAGATACGGCAGAGGGAGATCTCCTGCCAGGAGGGAAGCTGTCCAGAGGAGGCTGGACACTAGCAGAGGACGAGAGGATGGGTATAGGGACAGAAGCCACAGGGAGGAGGTGAGGCCAGTACGAGTGGATGGTCCGGAGATGGTGCAGCAGCTAGCAGGTGAGATGGCTGGTGGGGCACCCGGCATGAATGAGGCAGTGACTGAAGAGAGGGAGGCGATGGTCGCGGGTCTGAAGAGTTTATTAGCAACCTTAGAGAGGCTGGGGGGGGAGGGGGACCACGGTAGCAGTGGCATGGGTGCCCCCGGGCCAAGTCCACAGGTTAGCGCAGGGAGCAAAGCAGAGGTCCCAGTGGTGAGTGGGGGTGAGGTGGTTCGTGTTCCAGAAGGGGCTATCAGGAGACCATGTCTCTGTTCGGTAGGTCCATTAGGGATTCACTTGACCAGTGAATTGAGGGAAAAGATTGGAAAGTGGGAATTTGTAGTGATTTTCTCCTTGTTGCCCCTCGAGCATGTCTTGGAGGTCAAGGAGGATGAGAAGGAGAAGGGTAAGAAGGAGGAGGACTTTTGGGAACTGGTCACAGGCTTTTTGCATTTTGGCCAGTGTCAGAAGATCCTCGTTGTTTTGTTACTATGATGAAATAGCGAGAGCTTACAGAACATATGGGGGAATGGCGTGGTGGAGATACAATGAGGGTTTCCAACAGCGGTTGGCCATGTGCCCAGAAATGAGGTGGGATGATAGGGACATGGAGCTATGGCTCGAGATGATGACCCCCTTGCGGGGGAATTATTCCTTTCGGGGCTACGGGCAAGTGGCTGGGAGCGGAAGCTCAGGAGGATCTGGAACAGCAATCTGAAAAGGCTTGTGTTTCCAGTTCAATGAAGGGCAGTGCAGATTTGGGGCATAATGCAAATACAAGCACGAGTGTTCAGGTTGTGGGGGAATCCACTCCTTTGCAAAGTGCTTCAAAAAGGGTAGGAGACATGGGTGCAGCGGGCACGGACACCAGTGAGGGTCGAAAGGATGGTGCCATTGTTAGAGGTGTACGCCCATAAACGGGGGCACGCGGGGGATGCTGAGCTGATCCTGACGGGGTTCAGTTTGGGCTTCATGATCCCATACAGAGAACAGTATGCGGGGGGTGTCGTGGGTAAATTGAAGTCGGCCAGGGAGCACCCAGAGGTGTTAAGGGAAAAAATGTGGAAAGAGGTTAAGTTGGGTAGAATGGCGGGTCCATTTAAGGACCCTCCATTACCCAATTTGAGGGTATAACCATTGGGGGTGGTGCCCAAAAAGGTCCCGGGGCAATACCAGATGATCCACCACCTGTCATACCCCAAAGGTCTGTCAGTCAACGATGGCATTGATCCGGAATTAGTTTCGGTGAAGTATGCGTCTTTCGACAAGGCAGTGGAGTTGGTGAGGGCAGCAGGACGGGGAGCATTGATGGCATAGGCTGACGTGGAATCGGCCTTTTGCCTTTTCCCAGTTCATCCGAGGTGTCATCACCTGTTGGGATGCATGATGGAGGAAACCTTTTTTGTGGACCTATGTCTCCCGATGGGTTGTTCCATCTCATGTTCATACTTTGAGAGGTTCAGTTTCTTCGTGGAGAGGGTGGTAAAACAGACGGCGGGCATTTCAACGGTAGTGCACTACTTGAATGATTTTCTGTTCGTCGGTCCAGCTGACTCGATGGTCTGTGAGCAGTTGGTCAGGGTATTTGGACAGATGGCTAGTGATTTTTGAATCCCGGTGGTGGCAGAGAAATCGGAGGGCCCGGGGACGTCGTTAAATTTCCTGGGAATCCAGATGGATTCAATCAGGATGGAATGCAGGTTGCCAGAAGAAAAAGTTCTGGACCTCAGGACGGTTATCGGCAAGATGGTAGGGAGCAAGAAGGCTACCCTCAGGGATATTCAATCACTGCTGGGCAAGTTGAACTTTGCAGGATCAGACTACAATTTTACTTCCTATGTCATATAAGGCATTACATGTTTTTAATTACCTCATAATTTATTGACGTCTTTTATTGTAAGCATATATCTTTTATAGTAATAAATTGTGTGACGATTAGATACAGGGTTGCACTATTATTTGCTTTATCTTTGTTTCTATGCCTTATATACCTGGAGACGTTTTTTGAAGAGAAGCAGTGGGTTATAAAGACATCGAGTGACAACTTACATCTGCGATCCCAAGGGATTTCCCTTACACTGCGCGGCACTTAACTCATAAGATTGAGGTGAAGGAGTGTATGTAAGTAGACTCCCAAAGGGACCTGTATTATCAAGTTGTTATCCTATCGGTTCTACAGTGTATCGATGAAAATGTATATATTTGATTATTAAGAAGATTTTTCATTGAAGTGACTTTATAAACTTTTTTCACTTTGACTACAACGTCTATCATCCATTAGTGCTTTATACCTACTATATAATATAGCACTCTACATGAAGTTCATATGGAATTTCTATTTATTATTTGATTCACACTCTGTACTGTATATATATTAACAGTGTTATATATGTAATATATGAGTATTTTTACCTACAGGGAGTGCAGAATTATTAGGCAAGTTGTATTTTTGAGGATTAATTTTATTATTGAACAACAACCATGTTCTCAATGAACCCAAAAAAACTCATTAATATCAAAGCTGAATAGTTTTGGAAGTAGTTTTTAGTTTGTTTTTAGTTATAGCTATTTTAGGGGGATATCTGTGTGTGCAGGTGACTATTACTGTGCATAATTATTAGGCAACTTAACAAAAAACAAATATATACCCATTTAAATTATTTATTTTTACCAGTGAAACCAATATAACATCTCAACATTCACAAATATACATTTCTGACATTCAAAAACAAAACAAAAACAAATCAGTGACCA
This sequence comes from Bombina bombina, assembly GCF_027579735.1. NCBI lineage: Eukaryota > Metazoa > Chordata > Amphibia > Anura > Bombinatoridae > Bombina > Bombina bombina. The sequence goes on along the minus strand of NC_069500.1, from coordinate 1,157,551,364 downwards.
ATATAGCCACCTTTCTTTGCAAGGACACTCAAAAGCCTTCCATCCATGGATTCTGTCAGTGTTTTGATCTGTTCACCATCAACATTGCGTGCAGCAGCAACCACAGCCTCCCAGACACTGTTCAGAGAGGTGTACTGTTTTCCCTCCTTGTAAATCTCACATTTGATGATGGACCACAGGTTCTCAATGGGGTTCAGATCAGGTGAACAAGGAGGCCATGTCATTAGATTTTCTTCTTTTATACCCTTTCTTGCCAGCCACGCTGTGGAGTACTTGGACGCGTGTGATGGAGCATTGTCCTGCATGAAAATCATGTTTTTCTTGAAGGATGCAGACTTCTTCCTGTACCACTGCTTGAAGAAGGTGTCTTCCAGAAACTGGCAGTAGGACTGGGAGTTGAGCTTGACTCCATCCTCAACCCGAAAAGGCCCCACAAGCTCATCTTTGATGATACCAGCCCAAACCAGTACTCCACCTCCACCTTGCTGGCGTCTGAGTCGGACTGGAGCTCTCTGCCCTTTACCAATCCAGCCACGGGCCCATCCATCTGGCCCATCAAGACTCACTCTCATTTCATCAGTCCATAAAACCTTAGAAAAATCAGTCTTGAGATATTTCTTGACCCAGTCTTGACGTTTCAGCTTGTGTGTCTTGTTCAGTGGTGGTCGTCTTTCAGCCTTTCTTACCTTGGCCATGTCTCTGAGTATTGCACACCTTGTGCTTTTGGGCACTCCAGTGATGTTGCAGCTCTGAAATATGGCCAAACTGGTGGCAAGTGGCATCTTGGCAGCTGCACGCTTGACTTTTCTCAGTTCATGGGCAGTTATTTTGCGCCTTGGTTTTTCCACACGCTTCTTGCGACCCTGTTGACTATTTTGAATGAAACGCTTGATTGTTCGATGATCACGCTTCAGAAGCTTTGCAATTTTAAGAGTGCTGCATCCCTCTGCAAGATATCTCACTATTTTTGACTTTTCTGAGCCTGTCAAGTCCTTCTTTTGACCTATTTTGCCAAAGGAAAGGAAGTTGCCTAATAATTATGCACACCTGATATAGGGTGTTGATGTCATTAGACCACACCCCTTCTCATTACAGAGATGCGCATCACCTAATATGCTTAATTGGTAGTAGGCTTTCGAGCCTATACAGCTTGGAGTAAGACAACATGCATAAAGAGGATGATGTGGTCAAAATACTCATTTGCCTAATAATTCTGCACTCCCTGTATTGTTTATAGGTTCATCTAAGGTTTAGCACGGTTTTGTATAGATATTTGCAGGCCACCATATAGGATAGATTACCTATCTAGTAATTCCCATCCTCTAACCACTATACTTATTTTGTTGAATTAGAGGTGTAACTATTTCTATTCACATATTATACATTTTATTTTATCTAACAAGTGTTGCGCCACTAGAAACAACCTCCATTTTGTCTGTATGTTTTGTCTTACCCTGCCCTCACTTATTAATATATATATATATATATATATATATATATAAATGTACCAACAGACAGAGAACTGACAAAAATGGCAACGTGTAATGGACTTTTATATTTGGAAGAAAATATCAGATGAACCATGAGACATGGTATCTGTACATCTGATTGGCTAAAATACTGTAATTTTGTAAGCATGTCTGTGAGGCCATACTGACTGAAGTCATGTTTGTGATGAACTCTGATTGGCCGTTACTTAATGGTTCATGGATTCATATCTTTGTAACTTCCATACACATACCTCCTGGGGGTGCTGTTACTACATTTGGCATGTAGAATAAATTAGAATTTATGAGAATGTTATGCGTATATATATGACGCATATATAATATACAGAATCCGTTAAATATTAAAAATTTAGGTTGACATTTGAACTAGATTGTATTTTTCCTCACGATAGTAAATATAATCGTCACATTAGTAAATATTTATTACACATTTGGATGTTTAATATTGTTCAAATTCTTTATTAAAAGTTTACAAATATTTTACAATCCAAAAAGAAGATTGTATGTATTCATTGTTTATTCAATAAATATTGTGACTCATTGTGAAGTATTGACAGTGCTCGATTAAATGTATTTACAATCCCAACAATGCACATCGATTGTGTACTAGTACGTGAAATTATATTTGAGTTTACATAGATGCAAATCTCGTGTTGAAAGATTTGTTTACCACGCTATATTTCAATAATGGTGAAATGCATAATTTGTATTTATAATGAACGTTACTTTTAGAACTATAAAGGGAATTTTTATAATCAACGTTTATGTTCCTTGATTTATAATAAAAAAAATAGAGCATGTATTTATCTGAAATGCTCACATATAATTTTTATTTGCATGGTGTCTTTATTGTTAAGGATCAGATATGCAATAGTGTGAAGTATCTAAAGACATCTGGCTAACCATTGCAACTATGCATTGTTGCACACCCACAAATAAGTAGATATCTCCCAGTAATGTTTTGCTGCTCATAAGCCTATGCATATAGTTTGTGCAAACTTAGGATAACATGAGAATAAACCATATGTGATTATTAGTCCATTTTTATTTTAGATTCAAGTCTGCTTTGTCTAAATCATTGAAGATTAACTTTTGTTTGCATTTCCCTTTCACTACAAATGAAATAGCCATCACAAGCTATTAACTCTAACTAAATAGTTGACATAATAGCCAATATTCTAATAGTAAATATGCAATGGGAATTTTTATAAAGAAACATGCAGTCATGTCTAAATATGAAAATATATTAAAATAGCTGAGTGTATACCCTGTGAAAGGTTAGATACATTTAAAGGGACAGTAAACCAAAAATAGATATTCACTTTAATACACATTACGGCATACTCAAGCCTGTTTTATGAATATACATTTGACCTGTTTGTGAGGACGTTGTATGTAAACTGTCCACTTATCTCCCTCCTTTGATGGAGATTTGGAATGGTTCAGTGCAGACTCTTAAAGGGACAGTATACTCTAATATTTGGAACACTTAATGTGTTTACAATTCCTTATTATTTTATTAGCAGCAGAGTATATCATGTATGAAATTATTTTTTTCCTGTTTGTCTATGAATTATTATTTTGAAGCCACAACAAAATTACATTTTCTTAGCTTGTAGATATAATCTGATCTCCTAACTTTATCCCACTTTTTACATATATATCTTATATCTGCAAAATAATAAACCTAAATTTGTAAATCTTGTATTACAATATATAAGGTATGCCACACTTGGAGTGAAATATCTTATAATGGCTGTGTTTACACAGCTTTGCCTTGAGGAAAAAAACATTATGAATAGCTGGAGATACCATAAGAGAAAAAATATTTGAAAATAAAAATGAAGGGTAACAAATACTTGTTAACCATTTTATAACCTCCAGCAGGTAAATAGGATAATTGTGAGAAATTATATGTTGAAATATCTATGAGTTAACTGTCCCTTCAAATGACTCCACTAGAGTGAAAAGTCATCAATATGGCATACAATAACTAGCTCTGTCTAAATGTGAAAATAAACTTAGCTATCATGTTTTCTTTAAAGATCATTTAATCTACCTAGGTTACCTTGCAAATAATGATAACATAATAACTAAGCTATATTTATTTTAAGAATATGTTAAATAAATATTTTTAAACAATTATAGATATTAGAATGTGAATATATATATATATATATATATATATATATATATATATATATATATATATATATATATATATATATATATATATATATATATATATATATATATATTAAACTACACTGTCACTTTAATCTAAAAAGTTCACCCTACACATTTCTTAAAAGTGACATGGCCAAAGTTGTTATGTAGATTTTATACTGCATAGCCTCATCATTAAAATTGCAGGATTTGTACATCTCTAAATCACACAACCAAAAATTAGATGGCTGTATCTAACTCCACCTTCACTTTCCTAAGATACAAGATTTTAACACTCATTATCTGCTTGAGCTGTGTTGATATTTGATTTTTTTTACTGAAAATTATAACTGTTTTATATTTAATATCAGGAATGTGCTTGTAAAAAAGACTAATATATTGTTTGCATGTCCTAATAATTAAATTAAATTAAAATATATATATATATAGTATGTAAAGATATTTATTTGAGGGGGGGATTAACAATAAATCTATATTCGTTTTGAAATTCATCAAAAATGAATATCTGTAAGAAAAAAAAAATAGAATATGAAATCTATTATGTTATTTAATGAACACATGACTAAACAAATATTCTGTAAATCTAATAATTTTAAATTCATGTTCTATCTATGCTTTAATGTTTTGATATTAAAGCCAGGTTCAGAATGGAGAGCAAGATCAATATCATCTATATCTATCTACACATAATTTAACATTAATAACACTAAATTGTCTAATCAAGAGTTGACTTACATTTTAACATTTAGAATTAGACAAAATAATGTCTAATATACAAATTTTAAAAAATATTCCTAATTATTCAATTGTATGAGGGACATAATTGAATGTAATATCTCCTGTCTCTTAAAAAAGTAAAATACCTAAATGTCAACTATGAAATGTATCCCTCTGTCTGTCTGATCACAATCTGAGACCCCTCTATTACAAAGTAGGGGGAATGTATGTTAAAGAAATGTCTTCAAAAATAGGACATGTTTAAAATTCAATATATTATGAATTATTTGCACATTATTCCTCCTATGATTCTTAATAGCTGTAATACACCTGCATAATCCGCATCCGTGAGTCGCAAACAAACTGCACGTTGAAACTATGAAAATGTTTGCGATTTCGGAAGGGCTGATCATCTGCTGGAGCATGCAGCGCAATGTGGGTGCAATCTATTGCTCCCAAAACATTGGGCATTTGAGCTATTGCATAGAATTCCCTCTTGATGTGCTTCCAATCATCATAATTTTGAGGGAATCCTATGTAAAGCTTACAAACTCGTACCATGGTGTCCAGAAACTTGTTAAAAACCACAGAGAAGGTACCCTGAGACAACCCATGCATGTACCCTGTTTCCAGAGGCCAGGACATGTATGCAGCATAGCATCTTGGTCATGCCAGGGATTGCAGTCTGCATACGTTTACGTGGCTCCAGATGAGGTTTAAGAACTTCGTAAAGGCCCATGAGTTGCTCTTGATTGAGCCTATACTTGTCATAAACCTCGAAGTCACTCATGTTCTCAAGGGTGGGCCTCACCCTTTCAACACGAGGACCTCTGATCAGATGTTCCCCATGCCTCTCTTGGAGATGCCAAGCATGCCTGACTCTGTTGTACAAAACTTGTACAACAGCACCTGCACAAGCTAACTGCGGATAATCCATATTTGCCAAGCCAAGCAGCACAGAGCCAAACAGCAGAGCAAACGCACAAGGAGAAACAAGTTACGCAAAAACACAAAAACGATTTGATACAATGTCGATCACCAGGGACGCCTTGGCCATGTTGTTTGGGGGATTTATAGTGCAAAACGTCCAATGGTAGTGTGTTCGTAATGATTGCTGATTGTATGCACTTGATTGTATGTGAGCTGCGCAAATGCTTTCAAAGTGGGCAATTTTTAAGTGTTTGCTGAAATTTTGTTTTCCCCCACTAAATCATAATGTGAAAGTTTTATAGTGTAAAATGTAACATACACAGTGCACCTTCGTAATGTTTGTTCATATGCGTAACAAATACTTATTAAACGTGATGTTATAGTAAAAACCACACGTCCACGCTAACATGATTGAAAGTGCATACTTGTGTATAATGTGTGCATAGACATGGCATAGAATCTGATCGATCAATGTTGCTGCAATATTGTTGCAAAAGGAAAAAGTAACAGCTGACATCTCTAATATTCTATATATAAGTGGTTGGCGAGATGTCAATATTTTACGCGTCCCATTAAAATCGCAATAATAATGAAGATCTTCCAACCTCTCGTCTACGTATATGTAATATTGTAGTATTGAGTGAGAAACTGATGAAAATTGTACTTGTGGATTCACGTTGTTCAATTCGGAATACCACACCAATAAATCAACCTCTGTACCACACCAGATAAGGAAGAGATCATCATTTATTGGTGTGGTATTCCGAATTGAACAACGTGAAGCCACAAGTACAATTTAAGATGACCTATAATGCAAATACCATCGATTTCCTGGATTTAAGGATTTATATAGAGGACACAGTCATCAGTTCAACCTTATACCACAAAGAAACCGACAGGAATTCATTACTGGATGCCACAAACTGTCACCCTCCTAGCTTGAAAAAATCACTGTCAAGGTCACAGTTTAAGCAAATGGTACGCAATAATAGCAATCAGGAAAAGAAGGAACAGCAACTACATGAGATGTACAAGAAATTTACAGATCGTGGATATGGATCCAAGTATCTTGACCAATCACTACTGGAGGCATCAGGGCTTACACAGGAATAGGCACTCACTAAGGTGGAGAGAGATAAAAGTGAAAAGAAAATGATTTTTACCACCATCTTTTCACCTGAAAAACTACAGTTCTCCTATATTTTGAGGGAACACTGGGACATTTTGGAGAGTGACAAAACCTTACCTTTTGCATCCTGTGTGACACCACTGGTTGGGTTCAAATGTGGGAGATCACTGAAAGACATGTTGTTAAGACCCGACAATAGTGAAAGTTACATGCCAAGTACATGGTTAAAAACCACGAAAAAAGGTTGCTTCCGCTGCAGTGGTTGTACTACCTTTGGTGGGTTAACCCAGAGTAACACATTCCAACATCCATGGTCTAATAAAAAGTACCACATCCAACACAGGGTTACTTGCACAACCACGTATATTGTCTATTTATTGCACTGTCCGTGTGGTAAATTTTACGTGGGCAAGACCCAGGATGATCTCAGGACGAGGATGGCGAACCACCGGTCAGCGATTCGGCTGGCAATTAAGAATGGTGATTCAGACCAACCGGTGGCTCGCCACTTCAGTACCAGTGGTCATGCTGTGTCTGACCTTCGATATATCATCATAGACCACATACCACATAACTCTAGGGGTGGTGACAGGGGCAGACGTCTACTACAACGGGAGTCCCAGTGGATTTTTAATTTGGAGACTATGTACCCAAAGGGGCTCAATGTCCAGTTGGACTTCCAATGCTTTTTGTAAATGTTGTAGTAGATTTATGCTCACTGCCTCCTTTTCGCTAGTATGGAAGTTAGGGACAGCATGCACTTACACTTGCTATGTGAGCCATTTGTGTAATGAATTGGTATAGTGAGGTTCTGGCATTGTGTGTGATATTTGCACCTAGGACCCCTATTTACAACAAGGTATCCGCCGAATTGAGGAATACTATTATGCATTGAATAGGATAGATTAGAGAGTGTTTCTTTGTAAGGTCTGTTCATTTAAGATGCATTAATAGGTCTGTATGTTTCATCTATATGCTTAATTTCTTTAAGTCTGTATAATGTGTACTGACGTAACAGTTTTGACTATGTACTTAAGTCCAGTTTAGGACATTAGTTTACCACATTAAGAGTGGAGTTAGTACATATAGACAACCGTTTTGAATACATTTTTTCTCACAGGTTAGAGTGTAGACAAACACTTTATGTATATTTTTTGAGTTAGCATAGGGGGTTGGTACGATCTGTATAAGTGACAGTGCGCTTAGTTGAAGGTAGAAATACTAATATGTAACACAGTACTTATTTTAGCTACTTTGCTATATTACGATTGCTGCACTATTGTATGTATTTGTTATGCTTGTTGATTTTCACTTTGCATTTTTTACTTTGTAGTTTGTCCCCGTTGGCTCTCCCTAGTTCCAGGCGCGCATGCGCGGTTGCTCTACACGGAAGCTGGGAGTCTGATGGCGGTGTCTCACGGTGGGGGTAAGTAGGTATTTAAATTGATATGCTATTAATGCCTGTAAGTGGTCTGAGGACGGGGGAGACCCCGAAAACGTTTACTAATAAACGGCTTATTCAAACGGAGAGTGCCTTCTTTGATGTGCGGATATTTGAATGTTTGTAAGCGCACCCCGGCAGTTGGATGTAAAAAGAGTGCTGGTTCCCTGCTTCTGTGTATATATATATATATATATATATATATATATATATATATATATATAGAGAGAGAGAGAGAGAGAGAGACAGAGAGAGACAGAGAGAGAGAGATACACACAAACAAAACACAGAATGGGTGCACCATCCCATGACCCTGCAAAGCTCACAGCCCTGGGTGCTCACCAGCATTCACAGATAGGTACACAGCTTTCAGGGACTCAGGCAGTTAACCTCAGCAACAGCGCTAACATTATTATCAAATTGTCCAACAATTGACTAATGAGTAAAGTGGCATCCTACACTAGTGAAAGTGATGCAGCATGACTACAAAATATCACCTGAACGTCTTTATGTAAAAAAGAAACATATTTTACCTCAAAATTTCCTCAGTAGCCACATCCTATTGTAAAGGGGATTTAAGCAGACCATCAGGATGCTAGTCCCAGAAAGGGGATTTAAGCAGCCCATCAGGATGCTAGTCCCAGGACTTGCAAAGGAGCGTGCACCTGGCATATGCCAACAAAGTCATGTTATTTCCCTCCTACGTTTCAGAAAGTTTAATATGAAATCTTGTGAAATCTTATGAGATCATGGCAAAGCAAAGTGTGACCAGTAATTATTAAGCTGATTGACTGTTGTTTTTTTCAACATGCAGCTGATAACTGTTCACAGAGGACTTGTGAGCTGAGGAAATTTTGGGGTAAAATATTGTCCTTTTTTGCATAGAGATTTTTATGTGATATTTTCTTTTCTCCTTTTTACAGTTATGCTGAATCACTTTCAAGTGATTTTGTATATGGGTATTATGTCCCTTTAGGACGGAACAGTCCAGTTTTTCGATACATCTAAAAATGTTTAGGGCCATTTTAAACCCCAACATGTTTTCTAATGAAACATAGGTTTTGTATATGAGCTAAACACATTGAAATTACTTGACACCCTATTGGATGAATTTAGGAGACAATGGTCTAGATTAATTGAACCTCACTTCACATCATTTTTTAGCCTATGGGTATTCCTACAATTAACTGTATTAACATCCCAATGGTAACATCAAGGAAACAAGCTTACCAAAAGTGTTGTTTAAATGTGTGAATTTCATCCTGTTTTGTTAAGTTAAATTTTTTTAAAACGTTATCAGTAACTTAAAACTTACAACCAGCAAGTTATAAGAAACCAAAGAAGGCACTATTTCTGCCAGTTTTTTTTATCCTCCTCTGGGGGTAATTCAACAATCCTGAAACAAAACAAGAAGGCGCCACATTGTGTATTCAATAAATACACAGAGAAAATTATTAATTTTAAGTAAACTCACAAGGAAAACAGCAATCTTGCATGCTGGTATAGGTAGGCTTGGCTTATTGGCAGTATCTAAGCTCACTGATACTCTGATAAGTAGACTCAACAATCACAGAGACTGGAATCATCACCTCCTCCTGTGACTGTGGCAGATATATCAATAAAAAATACATGATTTCCTCTATTGGATGAAATAATACACACATGCCCTATCCACATGCCTCCAATGCCTTTCCCATATATCAACCAAAATAAAGAAGAGAAATGAAACCTTTATCAACCACTCAAAATCTATAACACCCATTAATACATCTGCTATAGATAAAGTTTAATAATAACAAAAACAACGAGTAGTTATGCCATTAGTTATGCCTCCACAAAAGGCATACCAATAACTATGAAACATAATCTACTTATAGTAAATATTAATTGTAAAGAATGCATCAAATTAATAAAATGTGCCCAAGATGACTGCACTATCATACTAAAATCTATAGCCACCATTAGTGTATCCAGTGTGAGTTAAAGGTACATAAAACAATATGAACTAACTTAAGTTTCTAAATATGTAATGCAGCCAAAGCTCCAAAGCTTATCTGCAAATGGTTTCTTTTGAACCCTCATTAACCCCTTTAATGCAGGCATAGTTTTGTTTGCAGCAAGATCCCCCTGGACATTTCCATATATGGAAGGTGCTATACAGGCCATAGCTCTGGCAGAATACACTTGTGCACATGCAAAGTATAGGGCACAGTCACATGACACCTGACTAAAGCAGTGCCCAGTATAATGCTTAAGCTTTCACAAAGCATGTGACATTATCCCCATGTAAACAAGCTAGCCTCTTGCCAACAAACAATAGCAGTATCTGATGTCTCTCATCAACCCCCCCTTACTTGCATAGGTAATTATCCTCACGTGCACACATGATATATTAGGGTTTGGAGTATGACACTAAAAATGTTAGGTGGAGCAAGCTTCACTTGGGAACACTAAAGTAAGTAATTTTGCAGATTCTTTGAAATTTTATTAAAATACCTATAGGCTTTTTTCCACTTTTTTTTCAACACACTGTTCAATCTCAGTTGACCCTTATAGAATATGAACATAACTCAAAATGTTTTATGGCACTTTAATTACTAACACACAGCCACATGGTATCTAACCCCACTACTCAAAATAAACTGGTAATAGAGAAGTCTCACAACACTTCATCTAATGTAGTGCAACATGTAAAAATTAGAGATCACTTTTTTGGATCTTAAAATTGAGATTGTTAATGGTAAATTAGAGACGTCCACTTTCTTTAAGGAAGTGGACTGCAACAACTATATTCACAAAGAAAGTTGTCATCTCGATAGATGGAAGACAAATATACCCAAAGGACAATTTTTAAGGCTGAAAAAGAATTGCTCTGACCCACATAAATGGGAAGAGCAAGCTACTACCCTAAAAGAGAAATTTTTAGAAAGAGGTTATGATGAGCATACTCTTAACAGAGATATCGAAGAAGTAAGGCAAAAAGACAGAAAGGATCTCTTGGTATACAAATCCAAAAAAGCAAATACTAACCTTGATAAATATCAACTGACTATTCCTTTTATTACAGAATTCAGCGAAAATAGATGTATTGTGGAGAAGATCATAGAAAAACACTGGCCACTTTTAAAAAATGATGAGGTGATAGGAGACAAACTAACACCTCGACCAATTTTTTTATATAAGAAAACAGAGAATTTGAAAAGTAAACTATCACCCAGCATACCAAGAAAAACATTGAATAAGATCAAAGATGTGTTTGGTAAAGAAATCAGAGGTTTTTTTCCTTGTTTAAATTGTAAAGCCTGCAAAAGGGGTGTTAAGACAAAAGATTTTGTCTCATATAATACAAAGGTTAAATATAAGATCAATGACCTTATAAGGTGTACCAGCAGAGGAGTCATCTATCTGATATGGTGTAGTTGTGGGCTCCAGTATGTAGGACAAACATCCCGAGTCCTTAAAGACAGAATTAGGGAACACCTATTGAAGGTCAAACATAAAAGCACTGAGACTGCACTTTAAAGACACTTCACCAACTACCATCAGGGAAACAAGAAAGATTTCCACTATATAGGGATACAAATAGTGACACCCAATTGGAGAGGAGGAAATTATGAGAGGAGTTTACTGTTGAATCCAAATAGATTTTTAATATTGATAGTTTATACCCTAGGGGTCTGAATAATAGAGAAGATCTCTCACATCTACTAAATTTAAAATAACAACCTACATATAAGCTTGTTAGGCTTGTTTCATACTAGCTCATAGAGTTATTTATCACTAAACACTTTATTACTAATATGGGGTCAATAGTAGAGAATAAGGCAAAGTAGCGACTTCTTATCATTCTAAAATCCTATAAAACTATAATAGGAGAACATATGTCCTGGAAAAGCATAATAGGAGAACACAGATTACTTGATATCAAAACCCTGAAAACTAAAATAGGAGAACATATATGTTTTAATTTAAATTCTAAATAAAGGTAGAATAGAGAAATCATAGTAATTCCATACATTTCTCCACAGTAATTTAAATTAATTTTAAAAGTGTATCTATATTTTAGTTTCAAATGAGTTTAAAAAAAAAAAAATTAAATTCCTTAATTTTTTAATTTTTTAAATTCCTTAATTTTTAAATTCCTTAATTTTTTAATATTTACTCTTATAGCATTGTTAGTTTCCCAAATATGAAAGTCTAACCAGAAATTTCCTAAATTTCCAAATTTTGGAACCAATACAGACACTAACAAGTGGGATATTAGTGAATAGGAGTTATTTCTTCCTTTTACCCTCACCTTTCCATCAAGATATTAGAATTACAAGTTGAACAAATAAGTGGACCAGAACACCTAGATGCTATTATAACTGATAGGTTATATCTAATTATTTCCTAGATTAATTCTACACATAGATTACTATTTGTAATCCATTTATAGACCTCATTCGAATATTAAAAATGAGTGTTTTACCCATTATAGAATCATGACTCTTAAGGATTTTAATGAATACAAACCGATTTTAGATTTATTTGGAGCACATTTTTCATTTGAAGCATTATTGCTATTTTATATATGTTTATAAGTCTCAACTTTTATACATCTCAATCTATTTTTATTGTTATCATAATTTATTATAAATTATAACGATGATCTAATGTTAGCTAAGGATGTAGCTATATATCAATCCCAATAAACTAATGTATCTAATAGAGTTATTGCTAATATATACTTTCAGATTTCCACAAATACCTGAATAAGGGGCTAGATTATGCCCTGCAACACATGCTATTATACCGCTAAAAACAGACACTGGATGTATCGGCATAGAAACCGGTATTGTTAGTAAACAACCGGAAGTGACGCAATATGCAATGACGTCACTTCCATTTTTCCGCTTGTAAACAACTTCCGGTCCATCGACTGCAAAAGCGGAACGATTAAAATGACACATCATGAAAATTAAAATAAATATCTAAGTTAATAAATTTGACATAACACCACTTGGGACAAAATGAAAGCATATTTTAGTATATTCGAAAGGGACATAGAAAGAATGACAAAATAGGTATAAGAACCACTTCCGGGTCACGCTAATACAGAGTTTTTTGGCGCCAAAATTTGTTTGGTTCAGTATGCCTTTAAATAGCCACCACAGCTCACCCCAAAATATAGTCTTGAGAAAGGCCTAACAAAGAGGCCGAAACGCGTTGACAGCAATTGGTGAGCAACATTTTAATATTTCTATCACATTTGTAGCATTATTGCACTATGTTATTTTTGTTGTTTGCAGGTTTTATCTAAGGATTGAGTCTATATCACAGACCGAATACCTCACAAATAAAACACTAACAACAACCACCCACTAAGGAGATTCCCAGAAGGAAGATTTCCATTAGCCACTATCTGCATCACACACTACAGTTAACACAGAGTAATTTATTGGATATAATTATATTTGGATATAAGCAATTTTTTCACCTTTTTTGGGTATTTCACAATCACTAAAATGTTTTTTTGGATTTAAAGCACAGAGATATTTTGGATTTTGGACTTTTAAATTGGATATTTTTGAATTTTTTATCATTATTTTTTATCAACAATCTTTATCACCACTTTTATATCTAGATATATTTTTAATCATCACATTTTTTATCATTTTTTCAAATTTTTTTCTAAGAAGATGATACACTAAATAAGGGACTAGAAACTTTTTAACCAATTCAACCACCCTAACCGGTTGGTGATATTGCAAACTCAATACCTGTGATTTAATTAGAATATTTATGTCAACATATTGTGATTTTATTAAGATTGTCGATTGATATTTATTTTAACTGTATTTTTACTGTATTCTTCTTTTTTGATACATGGATCCATGTTTTACAATTATATTGTTTAATTTTACATTTTACATTGTCAAATAAATTTGTATAACTAACAAATTTGTTTAATATTACAATTTTGCACTGTTAACACATATATGTATAATTATTTATAGACAGCTAGGCCTATCTGCCACTGCCTAGACCCACTTCCCATAGCCTCTAGTTAGGCGCTTTTTGATATTCAACTACTATATCTACTATCTTCAGGGGCTGCTAGGTACCCCATTATCTTAAAGCTTTTTTGGGAATATTATGAGCGCTGTGAGATACTATTAAAACCAACATGTAAAAATTAACATATACAATCCTAAATTCAAAAAGAGCACCTTTCTTCCAGTGATATATACTAAAGTAACCTTATAGTGTAAAGTAAATAATTACCATGTAAAAGAGAGGAGGAGGGGGCCAATATAACCAAATATACTAATAGCCAACTAAGTTCACAATTGACATTAAAAAGCAGCAGCATCCACCCCTTTGTTTAAGCCAGCAATAAAGGAAAGAACCACACAAACATAAATACTATATATATATATATATATATATATATATATATATATATATATATATTTCGGTGCTGGACTGACCGTAATAGGCGGGATCAGACTGATATACTACAGGAAAGTTCTACTCTGTGAAAAGCATTGCTGGGCTAAAAGAAGTTGCACCCAGGTGGTAAATCGCCATAGAACAGGCTTACAATGGTATTGAGCTGGTTGTTCGTTCCTGTGAGTGCATTTCTCTCTGTGTGTATTTAGTCTCCCTATGGGAAAAAGGGGAAACCAGACGTGGACTCCTTGCTCAGTGTGCTTAGAGGAATACTGCTACACCTCACTGACGAGGCCCAATGAAGGCCGAAACGATCGTCTGGGGTTGCTTTGTTCCTTGTTCAGAGAGGAATTGCCTGGTATTTCAGTGCTGGACTGACCGTAATAGGCGGGATCAGACTGATATACTACAGGAAAGTTCTACTCTGTGAAAAGCATTGCTGGGCTAAAAGAAGTTGCACCCAGGTGGTAAATCGCCATAGAACAGGCTTACAATGGTATTGAGCTGGTTGTTCGTTCCTGTGAGTGCATTTCTCTCTGTGTGTATTTAGTCTCCCTATGGGAAAAAGGGGAAACCAGACGTGGACTCCTTGCTCAGTGTGCTTAGAGGAATACTGCTACACCTCACTGACGAGGCCCAATGAAGGCCGAAACGATCGTCTGGGGTTGCTTTGTTCCTTGTTCAGAGAGGAATTGCCTGGTATTTCGGTGCTGGACTGACCGTAATAGGCGGGATCAGACTGATATGCTACAGGAAAGTTCTACTCTGTGAAAAGCATTGCTGGGCTAAAAGAAGTTGCACCGAGGTGGTAAATCGCCATTTAACAGGCTTACAATGGTATTGAGCTGGTTGTTCGTTCCTGTGAGTGCATTTCTCTCTGTGTGTATATATATATATATATTTTTTTTATATATATATATATATATATATATATATACAGTATATTTCTCTCTTGCATAAATGTAACAATCTATTATGTATTTGGGAACTTCTAATTTGCTCTATAGGTGTAATAGTAACAGACGTAGGTGAATGAGAACATTTGTAGGTATTATGTTTAAATAATGTA